>NC_056751.1:588381892-588681892 GCF_019279795.1 Protopterus annectens
TTGCACTGGAAGGCATTGAGCTAAGTCTTAAGTTGATGAAATCTTGGGAATAGGCTGATCATAATGCTGATCTATAGCTGTAAGTGTAAAGCTTATTTGAATACTGAGACATGACAATTTCCCAAGACAACAGTGCACATTTACCATATACTCTTAAGACCAATTTCTGTTTTTTATATAGTAACAAGCACCAGTGGTTAGATTCAAACCCCATACTGCTGGTTCTGTTACAAATTAAATATTGAAAATAGTGGCAGATGAATTAAACCTGTAGTCTTTGACTATCATATACACATTTGTTATTAACATTTATAAGTGAAAAACAATGGTAAATAAGTGTGACTCATATCACTTCATCAGCAAAACATACTGCAGCACACATTTAACCACACTGTGAGGTCTTAATACTCAGAACTGAATGGTAATATATGATAGTTTCTCCAGGGTGGGCATTTATATATAATGTATTAAAATGTTAGCATCAGAAAAATCACAGGATTAAAATCATAAGGTAGGTGAATGAAGGAGGCCTTTAATAGTGTGTCCTTTTAGTAGCAAGAGTGTGTCTGAAACGATGATTCTTCATGGATGCAGCATTTTCACTATTAGTGTTTTTCTTGTCATTGGATAGAATGAGTGGAACAGACTTACAAAAAGACATCCCAGCTCTAGAACTCATGCCAGTTTGAATAGTAACAAATGCCTGGACACTATTAGCAAACAAAACTATAATATTCTTTCTGGATAACTGAGCAGTTGTGGCAGTACTTCATAGCAGAATCTTAAAACAGTGGGTGTTTGGGAATGTGAGAAAGCGGCAGCTTAAAATGGTCTATCTCCCCACTAAAGTACTGAATCAACAAAATAAATACATTCACAATTGGAACTGAATGGCAAAAGTTGAAGGTACAATGGCAGGAAAGCCACAGCAAATGGTAAATGAGTTGCTCACTTGGCTTATGGAGGATAATTCTGAAGAAAAGTAGGCTTGAAGGCCTAGCATTTGGCAATACTGAATGTGCAGTGCATTACAAAATCAAATATGTGCTTCTGTGAAGGAGAACAAGCAGAGGAAAAGTAAAAAAATCAGACAAACAAATGGAGTTAAAGAAGAAAGTGGTTGATTTTGAAAACAGAAGTCAAGGATGTAATATAAGAATTATTGTAATTTCAAAGACCTGAAATGTTCAAGAACTGTCAGCCTTTTGGAAAATTTAGTCAAATAAGCATTGAAAATAACATCACATGTTTTCAGCATGGAACAGACTCATTGAGTCACAAGGAGGAAAACTGAGGCATAAACTCCCAGACGTACTTATGGATCCCGGCTCACTTCCAACAAGGGAATGTATCATTTGAAATAGCAGGAGGAATAGGGGTATCCTGAGGCAAAACATCACATTAATTTAATGGAAAATTACTCTGTAGACCTTTATCAATATTGTAAGAAATCAAATTATTTGAAAATAAAGCTAACTGAAATAGACTACTAAAACACTGTAGCTTACCCAGTCACACTTATAATTTCAGCCTGGGACAAGGTCAGGAGTTTACAAAGAATAAAACTGAAAAACTCTATGTAAAGTAGCAGAACCTATGGATATGAGAGAAACTGCATGGAAAAATGCCATCCCAGAGAAGCAAAGAGTGGAAAAGGGAGATAATAAACGAAAATAGTTAGAATCTCAGATACAGCCATGTGGATCAGGAACCGCTTTCAGAAATTACAAAATGGAGGCCATAGTGAGTGCTGTCAGTGAACAACAAATAGTAAAATGATAAGGTGTATAATTATACAAATTGCAGTGGAGAGAAGAAAGGAAATCAGACTCAGACACACAATATGAATATTGCTGGCACACCAATGTGGTCTACAGAAGCATGACCATAGTGCTACACCCCCACTATTTGGTCAAGATAATTCACCCAAGACATGGAAGGAGAGTGCCTCTTGAAAAGTATGTTTAGCTGCTTGTTCTGATAACTATTAAAGGCACTCAAGTGGACTATAGCAGGACAGATTAACTGCATAGACAATGATGTTAAAGAGTGGCTTGTTCAAATGTATATGGGCACCAACGTATACCTTCTGGAAATGTTTAATCAATATGAGAAGTTCCTAAAGGTTATGTTAACAAAAAGTAATAAATGATATGATATGTTAGCAAAAGTGGTATAGTGGTTTAAGCCACTGACTTCATAATATGAAAAATGTCAAAGTATACAACAACGTGCTGCTTTCATTACAGCTTAACTACAGATTTTGCAGATTATACAAAATGCAGACACTGATTTGTTTTAGAGTTTGTTACTTCTGGAAACATACCACTTAGATCAGAGTACATGTAAGACAGCAAATGTCTTGCTTATATTTAAATAATTTTAAATAAAATTTTTACTATAAAAGTGTATATATGATTAAGTTTGTTAATGCAGTTGTTTCATTGTTGGTACCTTTTGACATTATTCATATGTTCTTTATAGTTATTGAAAAACACCCCCAGTAAAATGTAAATAGTGCTCAGGTAGCTGCTTCCATGAACTGTTATGATGAACATGGCCTTTCTGGCAGATACTAACCATAGCAGACTAAAGGAACAGCACCTCTCATTTACAGCTACATAGTTTTTATATTGGCTCTATTAGCTGATCAGCAGCAGTCAATGATGCTTTCAGTGGTTTTGAAGCCTGGAGAATTTAATCTAGGAGACTGATAAAGGAATCATGAACTCCATGTACTTGGAAATCATACAATGGAGCATGCAGGTCTTTTAGTCAGTTTGTTAGTTTATCTGAAGGCAACCTGCAGATATTGCTGTGTGTGGTATTAGAGTACCTGGCATTTAAAGGCAGGAAGGGGATATTTTACTGACAATGAGACCACGCTGACCATTCCTCAGTTTTGCATTATAGGTGCTTGGGATCATATAGTATACTAAGTGCCTGGCAGTAGCTAAAATGTTGAAGTGCTGGGCCTGATTCAGCATGTGTAACAATGGACACCACTGGGTAGCATTTAATACTAAATTTATTGCAAGACTTTCATGGATCGCCAATCATCTACCACACTACCCATACCAACAATCTTTTTACATCATGGCACTTTCAGGACAAAAGCATTGCATAGAAAACTGTGAAGAGCGCATACAACATTTACAGCCGTGACATCTCTCTCATACTGCAGTAGGTGAGGGTTTGATATGGAGCCAGTTAATCAGAACAAGTTTTGATACAGCAGCAGTTCTTTCTAGGAAAAAACAAGGGAGAAGTCAGAAGCACTGTGGGGTGGGGGTCAGTGGGGTAGAGGAATATAAGGAAAGTTAAAAGGACTAAGCTGCACCCACATATCTTCTGTGCAATTATACAAAAGGCAAGGATCATGGGAATTAATCCCTGCCAGTTCAGAACCCAGTCATTTGCAAAATGCATGGTCATGGATTTGGCCATGGCTATGACTAATAAGGGAATGATGAAGAAGTTGGCAGATAATCAGTTAGGACATATGTGCAATAATACAGTTAAAGACATTATGGAAGAGGCAGGTCTGACATACAATATAGTGTGGATCAGATGAATACATCAGTTTTTACAAAGTTGGATGTTAACAATTCTTCAGTGTTTTGCAGGACATCAAGTGGTACAGATCAACAGGCATTCTTGCATTTTCTAGGCAGAAAAGAAGGTTTTATTGGCTTGATATCTGTGGGATGCAATGGGAGCAGGTAATAACAATAATCATATTTGATATCTAAGATGAGGAAGAGCCAAATGTGTTGATAATCCACCTAGGGGAAAAATCTGGAATTTTAAGCACTACTGAACTGGTAGTGAAAATGGTTAAGGACATCAATTATTTAAAAGATGCATTTAACAATAGTATGGTCAATAACTGTTTGGAAGTACATCAAGAACTGTTATATTGGGAATAAGATAATAAAAGAGGAAGTGAAAGGAACACCAGCTTTAAATGGTGTGAGGAACCTTGAGATAAGGACCGCTTATGGTACAGGCTAGATAAAGTACATTTGGTGATAGTAGGATTGGACGTCTTCAATTTGTACACCTAGCTTTTCATTGAGAATATGTTAAGTACAAGGGTGAGAGATTAGAATAATGTGATAGTGAAAAACAGTAGGTAAGAAGAAGTGGAAGAATTACTAGGTAGGCAAGAGTTATACAAGAAAAGAGAGAGAAATTAGGAAAGCGTGAGACTTTAAACCAAGGTTCCACCTACTTGAGTTGGTGGTAAATGAGGTGGATGTAAAAGATTCCATGGCACCCATTGTAAACAGTAAGGAAAGTTCCTCAATGTCTTGGTCAAATTTCATCTAGTAATATAAACAGCACCTCTGGTTTCCCTTGAAAAGAGGCCTCTAGATTAGTGGGACTAACCCTGCCAACAAATGATGGATAAATAAACAAATAAATATACATTAGGAATTAACTAATTTCTAGCTGGACAAAAAAGGTAACAAGACATAATTCTTTAAAGTTCAGAATGCACTTTGCTGCATCAAAGGTTAAAAGACTTCAGGATGGAAGGCCCAGGCCTAAGAAGATGGGCTATAAGTAATATATGCCTGCAGTGAGTTTAAAAGGTTGAAAAACTGATGTTAAAAGACAATAATGTGATTGTAAGGGGAAGATGCATGTCTTCCTGCAAATTGACAGACTAGCTTATACTTCCTGTCGACATCTTTGCACCTCAAAAGATTATGGTTAGGATAAAATGGTTCAGAAAGGATGAAGCAGCTTCTGTTCCTTAGTATGGAAATGGAAAATGTTGAGGCTTGGTAAAAGCATGAGGTGCACCATGGTAGAGGACACTTCCCCAAGCCAGATAAGTAAGGGTAATAATACAACTGTATGAGAATAGCTGGGGCAGTTTATGGTCTCCAAAGACAGTAGATGCCCCCTAGGATTAACTTTCTATTGGAATTATTGTGGAATTGTGCTGCAGCTTATACTCCCTAACTTAGAACATAAAAGACTTGAACAATAAATGATTTATACACATCATGGAAAAGACTGATGTAATCGTAATCTAACTTAATATAACTGTAGAAACTGGCTGAATAATAAGTGATAAAATCTCTGTTCAAACCATGGCAGGGTCTTGTGTTTGTGTATGCTAGGCCATTTCCAAGAACAATGATCAGCTTGCTGCACTTTTAAACTACATGATGCCACTTCTTACGGTAGCTTCATTTCTTTCATATATGTGCACATCACAGACGCAATTTGACAATAATAGTGACTTTGCCACTAACATGCGTCCTCAGCTATCACTTGTAATAACACACCAATAGATGGAATCACACACTCGCTGTGCCCTGTGAATCAAAGCCACACAGCCCTGACACATATGGCATCCTTCCAACTTCTTGTATTCCTAGAAGAATGGGGAACATGGAAGACATCAATACTTATTCACATTAAGAAAGAATTATTATCAACTGCTGAAGGACAATACTGCTCTGATAAGCTTCTAGCCAATATAATGCACTTTTAGCAATGCAGTATATATAAACACAATATGTGCTGTGTGGTTTCTCATCACACAGTAGTGGTCAGTGATTATACTATCTCCACGGGATTAATAGCGGAAATACCATTAACCTTTAATGCCTACCTAGCTTTGTGGCATTTGATCCAGTCACCTTATTGCCCTGTTATGACAAGAGTTAAGTATGTTATGCATTGTATGATTTATTTAACACTTTATACATGTTTGTGGGTAGTACTCAACATGGTCCTTTACCTGAACTATCTGGATAACCCAACCTTGGCTAATTTGAGGTCCGTTAGTAAGTAGGTGTCATATTTTGCTGTATTGTCACTCAAAAAATATTTTATGTTCTAGTTTTGCAGGATGATTCTTTTCTTAAGCCAACAGTTAACTCTGAAGCTCTCTACAGGTATTATTAATGGATGGAGAAAGGTAACAGGCATACTTCCCAACCTTTTCAGAAAAGAATCAGGGACAAAGCATAAAAATAATGAGTGGTGAGGACAAAGCCCATAAAAGGGTCAGATTTTAAAAATCGATGTTATAAACATAGTTGTTAGAATGTAACAAACGAAAATTATAAACAAAAATACCACGTATTGGTTAAAGACTGCGAGCAGAAAAAAACAGTTCATAAAAATAAAATCAGAAACTATCTCGCAGTCACCCCAGGCAGTCAACAAACAAATAGTATAAAAAGCAGTCACATCTCTTCAGACCCTGGTTCCTGGGATATCAAATCCAAATGAAGTATAAATTCACTCTCGATTTAAAACACAAAGTAGCAGTTTTATTCAGGTACACAATTGGCAAGCGCTTTCTCTATCAAGCTTCATCAAGCCTATAACAGTCAAATCTAAAATGAGGCTTATATAAAAAAATTCAAAAAATGTCAATCAACACAATTAATCACTTAGTGAAATAGCCCCTTAAAGGCATCAGCTACATAAGACATTTCATGAATCAACAAAAATTGAACAGATGCATTTTAAAATTCAACCATATCTAAACATATATATATATATATATATATATATATATATATATATATATATATATATATATATATATATATATATATAAAGATCACAGTGAAGAACTTCTCAAAAGCCGACTTCACATTTCTTAAGACTGGTGTGGTTTCCTTCAAGGCCCCCGAGCCAGTGGAAACCATTACTCAAGCTGCTGAATCACTTACAAATGCCTTCTACCAGCACCTCCAGGACTGCATGGATCAGGCAATCCCAAACAAAACAAAGACTCTTTGCACCAAAGGCAAGCGCCCAGTCTGGTGGACCCCAGCCATAAACAAGCTCTACAATAAAAGGAGGAAGCTACTACAAGATAGAGCAAAATCCTTAAAAGGGAAGACACCCCTGATCATTATAAGTAAAAAACTACGATCACTCATAAAATCATCCAAGGCAAATTTTGAGAGAAAAGTCGCTAAGGACTCAAAAGACAATCATAAGGCCTTTTTTAGCTATGTTAGGAACCTGGGAGGAAACTCCCAGATATGCTCAGAATTAGTTCAAAATGATGTAAAAATCACTGAACCAACAGACATTGCCAACATACTGGCTGACAGGTTCAGTGCAAATTCCCCCCCCCCAAAAGGAGAGATATCTATACCAGCGGATTGTAGCCCCCCAAACATCTCAAATGCTCAGGTGAAAACTGCTCTCTCCAAGGCGAAAAACACAGCATCTATGGGACCAGATGGTGTCCCCGGTTGTGTGCTCCACGAACTCAATGAGGAATTAAACCTGCAGTTAGGGCAGCTGTTTAATCTTAGCCTCACCTCAGGATACGTACCCAAGGAGTGGCGTACGACAATTGTGGTCCCACTTCACAAAGGCGGTGCCTCCACTGACCCTGGAAATTACCGCCACATCAGCTTAACAAGCCTGGTCTGCAAAGCTATGGAGAGGATCATAATGGAACTCATAAATAAAGACATAGGGGACTTACAGACATTGGATCCAACCCAGTTTGGCTTTGTCAAGGGCAGATCATGCCTTTTAAACTTGGTTGACTTTTTCAAAACAGTCACCAAGGCCATTGATGAGGGCAAGGCAGTCCACACAGCCTACCTTGACCTTGCAAAAGCTTTTGACATAATACCCCACTCGGGTATCATTGAAAAACTCACCAGCTTAAATGTAAACCCATACGTAACAAGATGGCTTGCAAACTGGCTAAGTGACAGAACCCACAGGGTCAGAGTTGCTGGCACCATGTCAGACTCCAAGCCGGTCACAAGTGGTGTCTCACAGGGCTCAGTTCTGGGCCCCCTCTTGTTCGGCATCTACTTTTCAGAAGTACAGGCAAACACAGGAGGAATATGGCTGACAAAGTTTGCAGATGACTGCAAGTTGGGCGCCATAGATGAAAACACATCAGACACAGATATCCTTCAGAAGGGTCTCATAGAAATGGATAACTGGTGCCAGAGCCATGGCCTAAAGTTAAACGCCAAAAAATGCATAGTCATACCCTTCAGGAAAAACAAGGTTACCCCTAGCTACCATATAGGTGGCAATCCACTAAGCACAGAAGAGGTTATCAGGGATCTGGGGACCCAGGTTGACAGCAACCTTTCGTTTGACACTCATATTGCCAAAGTAGTTAGGAAGACCTTCTACATTGCCCACCTGATCATGAAGGGATTCACATCTAGATCAAGGGAGGTCATTGTTCCCCTGTACTCATCACTCATCAGACCAATGATAGAGTACAATGCCCCATTCGGAATATATCTTACCCGACACCTGCAGCAATTGGAAAGGCCCCAAACGTTCCTCACCAAAAGGATAAAGGGTCTCAAAAATATGTCTTATGCTGCCCGACTGAAGGAACTCCAGCTCTATTCAGTCGCATACCGTCTGCTCAGAGGTGACCTGTGCCTGACATACAAGGCCATGTCCAACCTGGAATTAATGAACATGCTCTACCTCAAAAAATCCAAATCCGTCAGAACTACAAGAGCAAGAGACTTAAACCTTAACACGGTTATAAATAGGACGTGCTGGAGGGACAGATTCATCACCCAGAGACTCCCTATGCTGTGGAACAAAATCCCGGTACATGTGAGGCAGAGCACCTCGCTGGCTTTGTTCAAGAGAAATCTTGACCAATGGATGGGAGATCGCATGTTTACCCCAGGGATCAACTCAGTGTCACTGCTGGACAGAGGCACGGCAAAATAATGGGCATAGTATCCTTCAAACTTAAGGGGTGGTGAAAGCCACAAAACTTTGGGCTAGGCTTATAAATGCCCTAGGGCAGATAGCCTAGTATGAACCTATGAACCTATGAACCTATATATATATATATATATATATATATATATATATATATATATATATATATATATATATATATATATATATATATATATATATATATATATATATATATATATATATATAGATATAGACATATATACACATATACATAAAAATTATATATGCATATATATAAAAAAGGACATATATCACTTACTTAAAAACAAATACATTTATACTACATAAAAATATCATCATAAAAGGTTACGAGTCCTATTCATCAAAAATCACACTATATCTATTTTCTGTGTCTCCTGTTTTTAAGGGCAGGTCTAAGAGGAACCCTATCATTGAGACCTGGGGGGATGTGTGCTTGTGTTTTTATAATCCATTTTGTCTCAGCATCTTCAGTATAATTCCTAACATCACCTCCTCTCATACTAGGTGTGTTCACATGCAGCACTGAAAATAGAAAGCTGTGCGTACTAACATTCTGTAAGACATGTTTAGATAATGCATTAACTTCAGATCTAACACGAATTTGATATAAGTGTTCTCTTATTCTTTCTTTCAACATCCTATCAATTTTGCCGATATAAAATGATCGGCAGGATACACAGCTAGCAATATATACTACATGTCTAGTACTGCAGTTACCATTAATTTTGATAGGAAACACTTGTCCAGTGTTAGGATGTATAAAGACGTTAATATCATTAATATAAATACAATAATTGCACTTGTAACAAGGTCGTGTACCTTCAAGACTTAAATTATTTCCATCTTGTTTATTGTTCGTAAAACACAATAACCTATGCAGGTTCTTTCTATTCTTATAAACAAAACACAGTTGTTCACCTGCATATCTCTTGACCTCGGGATCCAAAGTCAGTAGACCCCAATGCTTAATAATGACATCTTTGATACTATGCACATCCTGTGTATAAAACAAAGTTAACCTCTGCTGGTTCTTATTGCTATCATTGTTGACCAGGGTCCCTTCAGAATTCATTCTATAAACTTGCAGCCCTGTCTCTGAAAATATAGGGCATTCCCATTCCTTGCCTATGGTCCCTGACTTGAGTAAACGCTCTCTCAATTTCTACAGGTCTGTAATTCCTCTCACTGAACCTAACAGCTGAATCACCCAGTTCTTTCTCAAATTCTTCTGGATGTGGGTTCAATCTAGAAGCCCTAATCCCCTGCCCTTTAAGGATATTGGAAAAAATATAACCTGGGTGCATACTGTCTCTATGTAAAAACGTATTCTTGTAACACGACTTTCTATGCACCCCTGTATTAAAGTCACCATTCGGTAACCGCCATATATTCACATCTAAAAAAGAGATGTTCTGATTCGAATAGTTCATAGAAAATTTTAAATAAGGAGTAAGCATATTGACTTGTTCCTCAAACACTAGTAAATCACTCAAACAGCCATCCCACAGAAAAAACAAATCATCCACGAAGCGTCTATAAAACAATACATGTCTCCGAAATAAATCAAGACAACATAATCTTTCTTCTTCCTATAAGGCCATAACCAAATTGGCGTAGCTATTGACACATGAAGTGCCCATAGCTACGCCATCCTTTTGAGCAATAAAGTCATTATTAAACAAAAAAATGTTACTTTCCAGAATGATTTCCAGCAGAGTGCAAAGAAAATCCACCCTAGTGGGTACTAAGTTCGAATGTACACTCAAATATTTATGAATGCTCTCAATGCCTTTACCATTCAGAATATTAGTAAACAATGAATTCACATCCATCGTGACCAATAGCAAACTTGAGTCACGATCATAGTTCCCAACTACTTCATAGAAATCTAACAAAAATTCCTTTGAATCTCTGAGTATAAACTTATTAACGTTATCTGTACACAGATAAATGCTCAGTCACCCATCCTCGACCGGCAACAATCGGTCTCATTGGGGGTTTAAAGGAATCTTTATGAACCTTGGGCAATCCATGAATAATAGGAATAGTGGGGTTCTCTACAAAAAAATAACTAAATAACTGATAATCAATTATGGTTATGGTTGAATTTTAAAATGCATCTGTTCAATTTTTGTTGATTCATGAAATGTCTTATGAAGCTGATGCCTTTAAGGGGCTATTTCACTAATTGATTAATTGTGTTGATTGACATTTTTTTGAATTTTTTATATAAGCCTCATTTTAGATTTGACTGTTATAGGCTTGATGAAGCTTGACAGAGAAAGCGCTTGCCAATTGTGTACCTGAATAAAACTGCTACTTTGTGTTTTAAATCGAGAGTGAATTTATACTTCATTTGGATTTGATATCCCAGGAACCAGGGTCTGAAGAGACGTGACTGCTTTTTATACTATTTGTTTGCTGACTGCCTGGGGTGACTGCGAGCTAGTTTCTGATTTTATTTTTATGAAATAGTTGTTAGAATAACAGGTTTTGCATTAGCATGTATTTTCTGAAGGATATGAAATCTGAAACTGAAATGTCTGTCATTCTTTAGTGATTGCATTCCTCAATGATTTGATAGAAAACCACAGATGTTATGAGGGATAGACTAAAACTATGAGACAAAAATCTTGACATTCAGCAAAATTCTGGACAGTTGAGAATTATGGTACAATAACTGGAACCGATGAAAGGCGCAGTGGTACAATACTAACATTTTAAGTACACAAAAGACTTACACTGTTCTTTGAATCATTCTGTCACAGATGTATTTTGTAGAAGCCATAAATATTCATAAGTTTTCAGCTGCCATTGTACCTAGTTTAGGCTGTTTCTCATATTTTTTGATGTTCACATTTACAGACTTGAAGAGGAACTACTAGTTACCCTTCACTCCTCCCCCTTCCTGTGTGACTCCTCCAGTGCTGGGGCTGAGAATGAAACCCCAGTCACGTGATTCACAGTTAGGGATCCTTCCCTCTAAGTTTTCTAATGTTGCTGTAGTTCTTGACAATGAAATTAGGTGTATCTGCAACACAAAAGTAAGGAAAAGCCTGTGTAACGGTAACAACTGTTTAGATGTTTCAAACCTGTGAGTCCATATATTGAAAACTTGTGAACTCATCTTCAGACTGTGATTTGGTCCAGGATGTGTGCAGTCTTCCACTAGTGCAGTTCCCCTGCCCATTCTGAGTCATTATCTTCATTGGTACCTTCATCCTCAGTCTCCTCACTGACGCATTTGTCACCCATAAAAGAGTAGCACCTTATCGAATAATTAGGGCTGATTGACAAATCTACCTGTATCATAACAAAATATGCTATGTTCCAGATGAGGATCTGGGACAAAGCCAGGAGGCAGAGAGGAAGTCTTTCAGTAATGGTTTGAGAAAAAGAAGGTATGTGATAAAGATATAATACTCGTGTAAATGCTCTAACAAGTCTATTTTTTGTTGCACGCTTTGCAGCAGATCATCAGTACAAGTATTTTCTACTGCTGTAAGTGACAATGTATCCTGCTTGTGGAGAGCTCTATTTTAAACAGTTGCAAAGCATGAGTCCCAGTTGAGGAGGCTAGAGGTTAGAGCGTTTATATGAGCATTATAAGTTTTTACGAAGTTTAAACATGTTCATTTCAACATAAAGGGCTACTGGGGTCAGTCTCTATTCCAGCAGTGCAGCTAGATCTTTGACTATAATTCCTGTATCAATCAAGTTTATCACATAGCTTCCTTTTCTCAAACCATTACTAAAGGACTTCCTCTCTGCCTCTTGGCTTTGTCGCTGCTCTTCATCTGAAACATAGCTCTCTAACACCCTTCATCATCTTTCTTATACCTCCCCTTAAGCTGCTTATCCCCTTGTAATACCTCATTTTATTGTTCTTCTCAAACTGCTATACCTACTTCTAATTAGCACAACCAAATTACTATTCCATCACTACTTCTCTGTTAACCCTTAAACAACCTTATCTCCTCTAATACCTCACTCTATTGTATTTCTTAAATTAATTGTACATATCTTACACACCATTCTTCTATCTGAAAAGTCTCAGTACAAAGCTTGTAAATTTACTGTTTGCGAGTATCAATGTAAATGTTATTATACTGACTATTCTGCTATGCATTCACTGAAACTGCATTATAAAAATTGTTATTGCAAATATTGATTGCATTAAATATGATATTTTGTAGCTTTTTTTCTCTAGGCCTCCACGGTAAAAATTAAATGTGAATTTAGATGTATACATAAGTATTTGTGTGACTGGGCTGATCGAAAAGTATTGCTTCAAGGTACCACTAACTGAATACAGGTGTTGTTAAAAAAATCTCTTGGAGGTCTGTGTTGGTTTTTGTTGGGCTACATTTGTATGAATGGAATCCGTTTAGGAGTTGTAGAAAATGAATTTGTAGTTTAATTTCTAGCACTTTTTCTGTTATTGCCAAATGCTAGTAATATAAGGTCACTGGTGTATGAGGTGAGTGTGTAAAAGAAAATGTGAAGGTGACTGATAAAAGTGGAGACAAAAAAATGACCTAATAAAAATGCTTGTGTACTCCAAAAGAGAAGGTTGAATGTAGTGGAAACTGTAAAATGTAGTTAAACTTTTAGTGGGTTGTCTCTGATACAATTTTTGAATCATGTAGTAATAGAATTAGAGAAACCAGTATGTTCGCATTTCCAAAGGTAGATGAGAGTGACATATCAAGGTCAGTTGCTCTTTGTATGTATGGTTGAAGGTATCCATGCTGTATGCTGCACCACACCGGTTACCTTTACCATATTTTTTTCCACACATGCACAGTCCAGCTGTTTTACATCCACTGGGATGATCAGCTCTGCTACAGGTGCACATAAACAGATGTGTGGGCCTTTAAGTCCTCTTTCTTGTAACCATTCTATTCAAGACAATACGTTTAGGCATGAAATAATATTAAGCTACATGGCATAAATCTGAATCATGCCAGCATTGTGTACTTAGTTATACACAGAATGCTCTTAACAGACCTGCTCTGACAGCCACTTTTTCACCACCATGTCACTTGTATCAGCATGCTATTAGAGGCAGCTGGTCGTTGATTTTACCAACTGAATCAAGGCCACAAATCTCACCACTTACAGCATTCCACAAATTTCTTCCTTATTACAACAAATACTTTAAGCACAGAAAGCATTAAAACAGTAAAAAGCATTTGAATAATGCATGACTAACGGTGTAGCACAATTATGCTTGTAATAAAGGTATGCACCTTTGATGGTGTGACACATATAAAACCAATGTGTGCTGTGTAACTTCTAACTTTACATAAATCTGTAAACCCAGTAGTGGAAGTCTGTTGTCACGCTGTGTTCACAGGCTCCATATTGGGAATGCCAATAGACTTTAAAGTTCATCCAGCACCTTGACATTTGACTGAGTCACCTTACTGCTTTAGGACAAACATTAAAAAGCCTTTTGGGGACTGTATTTATTTATTTAAAATTCCCCTTTTGTTATCAGGCAGTACTTTTAGTAACTGAATGCACATTTTTATTTTATTTTTATTTTATTTTATTTTATTTTACATTTGTTGACCGGGCTAGTCTAGCTGGATACATGTCCTTTTTCAGTAGAGGCCCGGGGAGAAAAGCTCCAACATAATGACATGACATCTATACAAATAACACGCAATGAGGAAGGATTAACGTAGGATGAGAAAAGAAAAAAACAATTGCAGCAGGCTATACATAAAAACATTAAGTATTCAATTATAAGGTTGAGGTGATAACTTAGGGGGACCAGTATTAAAGGAATTGAAGTCAGAGAAGGGGTGGCGGATTGAGAGGAGCGAGTCCTAGGTTAGTCTGGTTCAGTACAGGGACACAGCCAGTGTGAGTTAAGATATTCTTTGAGATTATTTTTAAATTGGTTAAGTGAAGTCATATTTCTTATATGGTTTGGAAGTGAATTCCAAGGCTTTCCAATGGAATTAGCATAGAGAGCATCACCACCCATATTCTTTGCTTTAATGGTGAGTATTTGAACACTGTTTGACGATCGAAGGCAGTTAAGGTTGGTATAGGGTATCAGTATACTACTCAGTGATGGAGTTCTATCTGGGTAGTTTATTATTTTAAAAGCTTCAGTGAGTTGGTTTAGTTTGAGAAGGTTGGGCAATTCTAACCAGCCAATTTTCTTAAGGTTAAGGCAGTGGTGAGTTCGATATGGAGTTCCTGTAATAAATCTGGCAATGTGGTTATAGGCAACAGTAAGCATATTGAGTTCACGCTTTTTAAGAAAGGAGAGTACTGGGGAGGCGTACAAGAGGGTGGAGAGGAGATGTGTTCGAGCGATAGTGAGTTTGGTGTTCGGGGTAAGGTAGTTTTTTATTCTATACAGGGACCCTAGTTTCTTGTTAACAGTTTTAATGGTATGGCTGATGTGAAAGTCAAATTTGAGTTTGTGGTCAATGGTGACACCTAATAGTTTGGTGCTAGAGACAGGTTCAATGACAGTACCATTGATGGATTCAACATGAAAGGAGATATTATTTGGGATAGGAAGTTCTTTATCTAGTGGTGTGGGTATGGTGGGGAAGAATAGAAGTAGTTTGGTTTTTGATGGATTGAGTATGAGTTTCAGATCGGAGAACCATTTTTCCACTATAGTAAAACAGTGTTGAGTAGCTGTTTGTAGTTTTGGAAGAGAGGCGTCAGAGCAGATCAGGGTTGAGTCATCCGCATATTGAATGCAGGTGGCTTTAGGGATGACAGAGTGGAGATCATTAATGAATATGGAAAAAAGAAGGGGACCAAGTATCGAGCCCTGAGGAACACCAATGGTGTTTGGGAGCAGGTCAGATAGTCCGTTTTGCCACTGGACAGCTTGTAACCTACCAGAGAGATAAGCCTTAAACCAGCTTAGGGCTAGGTTGTCAAGATGTAGGCTTTCTAGGGTGGAAAGGAGGAGCTGGTGATTCACCATATCGAAGGCTTTTGATAGATCCAGAAAGAGGGCGGAGGATATTAGTTTGTTATTGCGGTTGTTATTGATGGAGTCAATGAAGGAGAGTAGAGCAGTGGTTGTACTGTGATGAGGGCGAAAGCCGTGCTGGCATTTAGACAGGAGATTGTGAAGGGTTAGGTAGTGTAATAGTTGTTTGTGAACACATCTTTCCATAATTTTAGCTAGAGGAGACAGTATAGCTATTGGCCTGTAGTTGGAAGTTTCCGTGGAGTTACCTCCTTTATGAAGTGGGATAATGTAAGAAACTTTCCAAATAGAGGGGATGGTGGCTTCAGTTATAGTCCTGTTTATTAGGATAGATATGGGATAGGTGATAGTGTCAGCCGCTATTTGTAAGTATTCCGCTGGGAGGTGATCTGCTGCTAGGGTAGTTGGTTTCAGTTTTTTTAAGAGGGTGCAAATATAGGCTGTGGAAACCGGTTCTAGGCTAAAGGAGGGAGGAGCAGGGTTATTCTTATGGGAGGAGGGAGTTGAGGAGGTAGTTAACTGATTAGCTAGAGACTGGATGGTCTCAGTAAAAAGAGTTAAAGGTGTTGGCTATATCTACTGGGTCTTTCCCGATTAGTTTCTCAGGGGTAGGGGTGGTGGATTTACCTGGATGGAGAAGATTGTTAAATCCTGCCCAGAACTTCTTTGGATTCTGTTGGTGCTTATTCTGAAGGTGGCAGAAGTACTGTTTTTTATCCTGGGTAATGGCTGATTTAGTGGTGTTCCAGAGCTGTTGAAATTTGATGCGATCTTGGGGAGTTTTAGTAGCTCTCCATTTATCCCAGGCCTGGTCTCGGAGTTTAATTTTGGTTTTAGTATGACTAGTTAGCCAGGGGGCTATCCGTTCCTTGGATCTAATCAGACGACTGGGGGCATGAGAGTGAGGTATGTTAAGGAACATGTCATTAAAGTAGGAAACGCTCTCCTGGAGGGGTAGGTTTTTTAGGATAGACCAGTTACAGGACTTTAGTTCTGCACGGAATAGTTGTGGGTCAAATTATCCTTCTATATTGAAATTCTCTCATTTACTGTTAGTGCATATGCTCCACAAGTTGGGTGTGCGATGGATGAGAAAGAAAAATTCTAGAGTGATTTGGATGAAGTGGTGATGACTGTACCCAAGGGTGAGAGAGTGGTGATTGGAGCAGATTTCAATGGGCATGTTGGTGAAGGGAACAGAGGGGATGAGGAAGTGATGGGTAGGTATGGTGTTAAGCAAAGGAATGCAGAAGGTCAGATGGTAGTGAATTTTGCGAAAAGGATGGACATGTCTGTGGTGAATACATATTTTAACAAGAGGGAGGAGCATAGGGTGGCATACAAGAGTGGAGAAAGATGCACACAGGTGGATTATATCTTATGTAGAAGGGCAAGTCTGAAGGTGATTGGAGACTGTAAAGTGGTCGCAGGGTAAAGTTCAGTTAGGCAGCATAGGAAGGTGGTTTGTAGGATGACATTGGTGATCAAGAAGAGGAGGGTGAGTGTGAGGGCAGCACCAAAGATCTAATGGTGGAAATTGAAAAAGGGTAATTGTGAGGTGGATTTCAGGGAAGAGTTAAGACAGGCACTGGGTGGCAGTGAAGAGTTACTGAATAGCTGAGTAACTACAACAGAGCTAGTAAGAGAGATGGCTAGAAAGGTGCTTGGTGTGATATCTGGAAAGAGGAAGGAGGACAAGGAGAACTGGTGGTGGAATGAAGAAGTACAGGAGAGTATACAGAGAAAGGCTGGCAAAGAAGAAGTGTGACTGTCAGAAAGATGAAGAAAGTAGACAAGAGTATAAGGAGATGAGGTGCATGGCAAAGAGAGAGGTGGTGAAGGCTAAGAATAAGGCGTATGAAGAGTTGTATGAAAGGTTGGACACTAAGGAGGGAGAAAAGGACCTGAGGGACTGAGCTAGTAAAGATGTGCAACAGGTAAGGGTGATAAAGGATAATGACGGAAATGTATTTACAAGCGAGGGGAGTGTGTTGAGCAGATGGAAAGAGTACTTTGAGGGGCTGATGAATGACAAGAATGAGAGGAAGAGAAGGTTGGTTGATGTGCAGATAGTGAATCATGAAGTACAATGGATTAGCAAGGAGGAAGTAAGGATAGCTATGAAGAGTATGAAGAATGGAAAGGCTGTTGGTCCAGATGACATACCTGTAGAAGCATGGAGGTGTTTAGGTGAAATGGCAGTGGAGTTTTTAACTAGATTGTTTAATGAAATCTTGGAAAATAAGAGGATGCTTGAGGAATGGAGAAAAAGTGTTTTGGTACCGATTTTTAAGAATAAGGGTGATATGCAGAGCTGTAGTAACTACAGAGGGATTAAACTGATCAGTCACAGCAAGAAGTTATGGGAAAGAGTAGTGGAAGCTAGGTTAAGAAGGGAGGTGATGATTAGTGATCAGCAGTATGGTTTTATGCCAGGAAAGAGCACTACAGATGCGATGTTTGCTCTGAGAGTGTTGATGGAGAAGTACAGAGAAGGTCAGAAGGAGTTGCATTGTGTCTTTGTGGACTTAGAGAAAGCATATGACAGGGTGCCTAGAGAGGAGTTGTGGTATTGTATGAGGATGTCCGGAGTGTCAGAGAAGTATGTAAGAGTGGTACAGGATATGTACGAGGGTAGTGTGACAGTGGTGAGGTGTGCGGTGGGAGTGACAGATGTGTTTAAGGTGGAGGTGGGATTACATCAAGGATCAGCTCTGAGCCCTTTCTTATTTGCAATGGTGATGGACAGCTTGACAGATGAGATCAGACAGGGGTCCCCATGGACTATGATGTTTGCAGATGACATTGTGATCTGTAGTGAGAGTAGGGAACAGGTGAAGGAGACCCAGGAGAGGTGGAGATATGATCTAGAGAGAAGAGGAATGAAGGTCAGCAATCTAAGACAGAATATATGTGCTTGAATGAGAGAGAGGACAGAGGAATGGTGAGGATGCAGGGGGTAGAGGTGGTGAAGGTTGATGAGTTTAAGTGCTTGGGATCAACAGTTCAGAGTAATGGTGAGTGTGGAAGAGAGGTGAAGAAGAGAGTACAGGCAGGATGGAGTGGGTGGAGAAGAGTGTCAGGAGTGATTTGTGACAGACGAGTACCAGTAAGAGTGAAAGGGAAGGTCTGCAAGAGGGTAGTGAGACCAGCTATGTTATATGGGTTGGAAACAGTGGCATTGACAAAAAGGCAGGAGTCAGAGTTTGGCGTGGCAGAGCTGAAGATGTTAAGATTTGCACTGGGTGTGACGAGGATGGACAGGATTAGGAATAAGTATATTAGAGGGTCAGCCCAGGTTGGAAGGTTTGGAGACAAGGCCAGAGAGGCAAGATTACGGTGGTTTGGACATGTGCTGAGGAGGGATGCAGAGTATATTGGGAAAAAGATGCTAAGGATGAAGCTGCCAGGTAACAGGAAAAGAGGAAGGCCTAAGATAAGGTTTATGGATGTGATGAGAGAGGACATGCAGGTGGTTGGTGTGACAGAGAAAGATGCAGAGGACAGGAAGAAATGGAAACAGTTGATCCACTGTGGCAAATCCTAACGGGAGCAGCCGAAAGAAGAAGACTAAGCGCCAGAGTTTGCTGTATGCCAGGGTAAGCAACATTTGACATCTTCTCCTAGTTTTGCTATTCACATCCTTACTTCAGCTAGCAGTTTAATTTTATTTTCTGTTTGGGCGTATTTATTTATTAATTTGTCTTTGTCAACTGAGAAAAGTCTGACTGGGTAAAACCCATTTTCAGTTGAGGCCTGGGATGAAAAACTCCACTTTTAAGACACACATGATGCACATTTATAATTGCACAGTAAAACATTTGTATATGAGCTTATTTAAATGATTTTTAAATACATGAACATAGTATTTTAACAAAAAATAGAAACAAATTGGCAAATTACCAAATAGAAAAATAAAATACAATAACTGTTAATGTATTTATAGTATAATGGCTGCAGGGAAAACATCAGCTGGAGTGTTTTTGTGGTTAGTAATAATTTACAGACAGACAGGTAGTGATGTAACTTAAAACTGATGATAAGAGAGACTTGAAAGGGGAAATTATCAAAATGAACAGTTAGATAAATGGACAGAGTTGGAAATATTAGTTAGTGGTGGGATGTGATAGAAGGAGGAAGAGTAAGATTTAGGAAATTAGTGCAGTATGAGAAGTGATACGGTACAAGACAATGGGAAGCAAAGTGCTTGTAAGAGTTGTAGAAAAGTAATCTGAGGAAAGCTAGTCAGGTGAGCAGGAAGAACAGAGACGTCTTTGGCATAGGTGCTGTTTAAGCAACATTTTGAAACTATTTAAGTTTTCTATCTGTTTTAACTGTCTGGGGACTTCTTTCTAGTGTTTTGACACATAATGTGAGTACAAATAGCCTCCAGTAGTGTTGAACATCTTACTGTTGCACAGTAAAAGTTTATTGCTAGAGCGAAGTTCTCTAGTGAGTGAATAGTACAGTAGAGTATTTTGTAATGCTGGGCATTTGTCTGGAGAGTAGGCTAGGTTGTGGGCAATGATTAGTTGTGAGTATGCCAACTGGTTTGGGAGTTCATGAAGGTTCAATTGTTTTAATGCAAGGTAGTGGTGTGTTTCATGACTGGCTGCTTGCAAATTTAGCTATGTTGTAGTAACAAGTGGCTAGCTAAGTTTTATATGAAGTGTTGATGTTTGTAAGAATAAGGGAAACATATAACAGAGAAGGAAGGAAGTATTCTGCTACTAAGGTAATCCTTGCTCGATCTGTCAGATAGTGTTTGGCCCTTTAAAGGGAGATGGATTTTTGGGGAGTTACTTGATTGAATGAAGTATGGGTGATCAGATTTGAGGCTGTCATTTATTATGATTCTGACTAGTTTAGTTTGACTTATAGTTTTTGTTTTTGTGTTATTACTTGAGGTAACATGAAATGTGTGTTTCTAGTTAGGGCACTATTTTGGAGTAAATAGCATAAGCTTTTTTTGCATTAAGTAGCAAATTAGATGCTTTTATCCATATTTCCATGTCAGTAAAGTGATTTCTTGTAATTTTGTTATGGATAGGGCAGAGAAGATAAGGGTTGAATCGTCGGCATATTGTACGAGAGTTGCAAATGTAGCAGTATGAAATTTATTTCTGAAAATTTTAAATAGAAGGGAGCTGATTATTGACCCTTGGGGAACACCATCAGAGACTGGCTGAAATGCTGATAGGTTTTGTTACCATTTAGTTGCCTGCTGATGACTGCATAAATAGCTTTGAAACCAGGAGAGGGAGGGGTAAGTGAGACCTTGCAAGTTCAGAGAAAAGCTTTTGGTGGGACACTGTGTGGAAAGATCAATGATAAGGGAAGAAACAAGGTTGCTCTCATTTGTGTATTGGTTTACTTTTCTGGTGAAGTTGAGAAGGGCAGTAGTAGTACTGTGGATGGGCTTGAAACTGTGCTGGGTGTTGGAGGGAAGGTTGTGTTTTGTTATATGTTTCATAAGCTGAGAGTGATTAAATTTCTCAAGGATTTTTGAGAGGGGTGATAGGACAGTAATATGTGTATCATTTGTTAACCCTATTGAAGTACCTCCTTTGTGAAGGGGTATAACAATGGATTTTTTTCAGACTGATGGGACATAGTTTTCAGTTACTAACAAGTTGATTAGAATGGAGGCAGGGAAGGCTAATGCTTCTGCACCTGTTTTGATAAACTCAGTTGAAGGGTCATTGGCAGCTGAGCTTGTTGCTTCTAATTTGGCTAGTATTTTTTTATGGTAGATGTTGGGACAGGCTGAAAACTAAAAGACATTGCATTGCTTTTGAGAACAGATGGAAGTTGGAAGAGTGAAGTGAAGTGGTCATTGATTAGTGATAGAACTGAGTGGATGAAATGAGTGTTGAACTAAGTGGCAGTGGACTCTTTGTTGTTTGAAGTAGAAGGACAGGGTGTAGTGACATGGCCAGGGTATAATGGTTTATTCACAGAGGACCAGAAAAGCTTGGGGATGTTATGGTCCTTTTCTTGGAGATCACTGTAGTATGATTTCTTGTCAAATTTAACAAGGATCTTGGTAACGTTTTTGAGATATCTAAAATTTTGGGAGGCATGTTGTGTTTTATTTGTCTTCTTACCATACTTTATCTCTTCACAGCATGAAATACTTGGTGTCTTTTGTCAACCATGGTGGTGTGTTACTTTTTACCCCTTTTTTCCTAACTGGTGCTAAATCATTTATTATTTTTAGGATGAGATTGCAGGGGTAAGCAGGCAGGCTGTTATGTTAGTGTAGGAATTGTAGGAATCTCGGTTAATGATGAGGCTCAACGGAGGGGTTATGCTAGTATGGTTTAGGAGAAAGTGATAATTTGTAAGGTGGGAAGTTAGTGCAAGAATAGCGCTAAGTGTTATGAAAAGCAGCATATTGAATACGGTAGTAGAGGAATGGGATGATATAGCAATAACCAGCGATGTGGGTTTGGCATATTTCAGATTTACCCACGGTTCTTCTTTTTCTCTTTCGGCTGTTCTTGTTAGGGGTCGCCACAGCAGATCATCTGTTTCCATTTCTTCCTGTCCTCTACATCTTGCTCTGTCACACCAAACATTTGCATGTCCTGTCTCACCACATCCATAAACCTTATCTTAGGCCTTCCTCTTTTCCTCTTACCTGGCTGCTCCATTCTTAGCATCCTTTTCCCAATATACCCAGCATCCCTCCTCAGCACATGTCCAGGCCAACACAATTTCACCTCTCTGGCCTTGTCTCCAAACCGTCCAACCTGAGCTGACCATCTAATATACTGATTCCTAATTCTGTCCATCCTTGTCACACCCAGTGAAAATCTTAACATCTTTAACTCTGCCACGTCCAGCTCTGACTCCTGCCTTTTTGTCAATGCCACCGTGTCCAAACCATATAACATAGCTGGTCTCACTACCCTCTTGTAGACCTTCCCTTTCACTCTTACTGGTACCCATCTGTCACAAATAACTCCTGACACTCTTCTTCACCCATTCCACCTTGCCCTTACTCTCTTCTTCACCTCTCTTCCACACTCATCATTACTCTGAACTGTTGATCCCAAGTACTTAAACTCATCCACCTTCGCCAACTCTACTTCCTGCATCCTCACCATTCCTCTATCCTCCCTCTCATTCACACACATATATTCTGTCTTAGTCCTGCTGACCTTCATTCCTCTCCTGTCTAGAGCATATCTCCACCTCTCCAGGGTCTACTCAACCTGATCCCTACTCTAACTACAGATCACAATGTCATCTGCAAACATCATAGTCCACGGGGCCTCCTGTCTGATCTTGTGTGTCAACCTGTCCATCACCATTGCAAATTACAAAAGGCTCAGAGCTGATCCTTGATGTAATCCCACCTCCACCTTAAACACATCCGTCACTCGCACTATAGACCTCACCACTATCACACTACCTTTGTACATATCCTGTACCACTCTTACATACTTCTCTGCCACTCCTGACTTCCTCATTCAATACCACAACTCCTCTCTAGGCACCCTGTCATATGCTTTCTCTAAGTCCACAAAGACACAATGCAACACCTTCTGACCTTCTCTATATTTCTCCATCAACACTCTCTGAGCAAACATCACATCTGTAGTGCTCATCACTAATCATCACCTCCCTTCTTAACCTAGCTTCTACTACTCTTTCAAATAACTTCAAGCTTTGACTGATGAATTTTATCCCACTGTAGTTATTACAGCTCTGCACATCACCCTTATTCTTAAAGATAGGTACCAAAACACTTTTTCTCCACTCCTCAGGCATCCTCTGACTTTCCAAGATTTCATTAAACAATCTAGTTAAAAACTCAACTGCCATCTCTCCTAAGCACTTCCATGCTTCCACCACTGGTATGTCACCTGGGCCAACAGCCTTTCCATTCTTCATTCTCTTCATAACTGTTCTTACTTCCTCCTTGCTAATCTGTTTCACTTCCTGATTAACTATCCCCACATCATCCAACCTGCTATCTTTCTCTCTCATTCTCTTTATTCATCAGTCCTCAAAGTACTCTTTCCATCTACTCAATGCACTCTCCTCGATTGTGAGTATGTTTCCCTCGCTATCCTTTATCACCCTTACCTGCTGCACATCTTTCCCAGCTCAGTCCCTCTGTCTAGTCAATCAATACAATTCCTTTTCTCCCTCTTTAGCGTCCAGTTTTTCATACAACTCTCCACATGCCTTATCCTTAGCCTTCGCCACCTCTTTCTTTTTCATGCTCCACATCTCCTTATACTCCTGTCTACTTTTTTCATCTCTTTGACAATCCCACTTCTTCTTCCCCAGCCTCTTCCTCTGTATATTCTCCTGTATGTCCTCATTCCATCACCAGGTCTCCTTGACCTCCTTCCTCTGTCCATATGTCACACCAAGCACCTTTCTAGCTGTCTCCCTTACCAGTTCTGCCAGATATTCGGTAACTCTTCACTTCCCCCCAGTGCCTGTCCTAACTCTTCCTTGAACTCCACCTCACAATTACCCTTTTTCAACTTCCACCATTTAATCCTTGGCACTGCTCTCACACTCCTCCTCCTCTTCTTGATAACAAACGTCATCCTACAGAACAACATTCTATGCTGCCTAACTACACTTTTCCCAGTCACCACTTTACAGTATTCAATCTCCTTCAGACTGGCCCTCCTGCAGAGGATATAACCCACCTGTGTGTATCTCCCTCCACTCTTGTATGTCACCCTATGCTCCTCCCTCTTGTTAAAATACATATTCACCACAGCCATGTCCATCTTTTTTTCCAAAATCCACTATCATCTGACCTTCTGCATTCCTTTCCTTAACACCATACCTACCCATCACGTCCTCATCCTCTCTGTTCCCTTCACCAACATGCCCATTGAAATCCACTCCAATCACTAGTCTCTCACCCTTGGGTACACTCACCATCACTTCATCCAACTCACTCCAAATTTTTCTTTCTCATTCATCACACACCCAACTTGCCAACTTAGTATAGACTAACAGCATTCATCATTACACCATCAATTTCCGGCTTCATAAACATCACTCTATCTGACATTCCTTTCACCTCCAAAACACTCCTGGCATACTGTTCCTTCAGGATAACCCCTACCCCATTTCTCATGCCATCCACACCATGATAGATCAATTTGAACCTGCCTTTCATACACCTGGCCTTACTCCCCTTCCATCTGGTCTCATGCATGCACAATATATCAACCTTCCTTGTCTCCATCATATCAGCTAGCTCTCTCCCTATACCAGTCATACTGCCAACATTCAAAGTTCCTACCCTCACTACTACACTCCTAACCTTCTCTTTCTGCCTTCAGGCATGGTGTGGTTTAATTATGAGGGCTAAGCCCAGGTGATTAAACAAAACCAACTGTGGGTAAATCTTCAATATACCACACCATGGAGTTAGTTATTGCTATTATATAATGACTTATTTAAGAAAAAAGTTACTTTTCTTAAATAATGCCCTTGTATAATGGTACTGTGCTGCCCTTACATGTTTTTCCCATATCCTGGGGCTTTCTTGATGTAGTGTGCATGTATATAGGGCCTTTTTTCCCATGCTTACACAGTACATCAGTGCTGTGTAAAGAAGGATTGAAGTTTCATTTGGGATTAGCAGCAAGCAAATATAAATACCTTCACACTGGAAACCTAATACTGGCAGAGACATTCATGCTTGGGGGATAGCATTAGCAGTACGCATAAATTCAACCACTGACTTACGATACTTACTGTTCTAGTTTACAGGGGGTGGATGAGTGGTTGGTTGTCCCAGGACTCTATGTCACTATTTTCTTTTCCTGCTCAGTTACTATGGTGATAACTGTTGCTCTCCCTTCACCATCACTGCTCACTTGAGGTAGGTAAAAAAGGAAAAAAAAATCTGAAAAATAACAAAGTTCATAGGCTCATAGGTAGGTACTAGGCTATCTGCCCGAAGGCATTTATAAGACTAGCTGGAATGTGTTGGCTTTTGCCACCCCCTTAGATTAGTTCCCTGTGCCTCTGCTCAGCAGAGCCATTGAAGTGATCCCTGGGGTAAACTTTCTGTTTCCCATCCACTCGTCAAGGTTTTTCTTGAAGAGGGTTAGAGAGGAGCTCTGCCTAATGTAGATTGGAATCTTGTTCCAGAGCATGGGAAGTCTCTGGGACAGGAATCTATCCCTACAGCATGTCCTATTTATTGTTGTGGTGAGGTTTAGATCCCTAGAGCGTGTGGCTCGAGGGGATATGGTTTTCTTTAGGTGGAGCATGTGCATCAATTCTGGGTTGGACATGGCCTTGTATGTCAGGCAGAGATCACCTCTGAGTAGGCGGTATGCAACCGAGTACAGCTGGAGTTTCTTCAGTTGAGTAGCATAGGGCATCTGCTTGAGGCCAGTGATTCTCTTGGTGAGGTACTTCTGTGGTCTTTCCAGTTGTTGCAGGTGTCTTGTAAGGTACATCCCAAATGGGGCATTGTACTCTATGATGGGTCTGATGAGTGATGCGTAGAGGGGCCCAATGACCTCTTTCGATCTGGATGCAAACCCTTTTGTGATTAGGTGGGCCACATAGAAGGATT
This sequence comes from Protopterus annectens, assembly GCF_019279795.1. Lineage (NCBI taxonomy): Eukaryota > Metazoa > Chordata > Ceratodontiformes > Protopteridae > Protopterus > Protopterus annectens. The sequence goes on from NC_056751.1 coordinate 588,408,181, forward strand.
TTCTAATTACTTTGGCAATGTGATTATCAAAGGAGAGGTTACTATCTACTTGGGTCCCCAGATCCCTTATTACGTCTTCCGTATTTAGGGGGCTACCACCTATGTGATAGTTTGTGGGTGCTTTATTTTTTCCAAAGGGGGTGCACTTTTTGGCATTTAGCTTGAGGCCATGGTTTTAACACCAGGTATCTGTCTCAATGAGACCCTTTTGGAGGATGGTTGTGTCAGCCGGAGAGTCAATTATAGCCCCTAGTTTGCAGTCGTCTGCAAACTTCGTCAGCCAAAGACTTCCTGTGCTTGCCTGTACCTCTGAGAAGTATATGCCAAACAGGAGGGGTCCTAGGACTGAGCCCTGGGGAATGCCACTTGTAACTGGTTTAGAGTCAGACCTAGCTCCCGCAACTCTTACTATGTGGGTTCTGTCTGTGAGCCAGTTGGCAACCCATCTCATGACGTAGAGGTTTATGTTCAGGCTGGTGAGCTTGTCTATAATACCTGAGTGGGGAATGGTGTCGAAGGCCTATGCGAGGTCTAGGTAGGCCGTGTGGACCACCTTTCCCTCATCTATAGCCTTGGTAACTGTCTCAAAGAAGTCCACCAGGTTTAAGAAGCATGATCTGCCCTAAACAAAGCCGAGAGGTTCCCAATGGTTCTGTTAATGAGATCCATGATGATACGCTCCATAGCTTTGCAGACCAAGCTAGTCAGACTGTGGGCACATAGCCTGTGGAGAGGCTGAGTTTAAACAGTGTGTTTAGGTGAGGGGTTAGTTCATCTTTGAGCTCCTGTAGGATGCAGCCTGGGACATCATCCGGTCCCATTGATGCTGTGTTTTTGGCTTTGGAGAGGGCTGTTTTAACCTGAGTGTCTGTGATTTCAGGGGCACTACATTCTTCTGGAATAGTTAAGGACCCTTTTGGGGGTGAGAGGGGGGGTGAAGTTTGTACTGAATCTGTCTGCCAGGATGTTGTCTATATCAGACAGTTCAGTGTATTTTGTGCCATTCTGCACTAACTCCAAGCAGATCTGAGAATTGCCACTTAGATTCTTGACATAGCTAAATAACGCCTTGTGGTTATCTTTGGAGTCCATGGCAATTTTTCTTTTGAACCTAGCCTTGGATGATTTTATGAGGAAACATAGTTTCTTGCTGATACTGATCAGGGATGTATTCCCTTCTTGGGATTTTACTCTTTTCTGCACTAGTTTCCTCCTTCTATTGCATAGCTTGTTTATGGCAGGGGTCCACCAGACTGGTTTCCTTTTCTTGGAGGAGTGAGTCTTGGTTTTGTTTGGGATAGCACGATCCATGCATTCTTGTAGGTGCCCGTAAAGTGCATTAGTAAAGGATTTTGCAGCTTGGACAGTGTTATCCTTTAGCATGGCGGCTTTGAAACTTCCCACCTTGGTCTTAAGTAACGTGAAGTTTGCTTTTGAAAAGTTTTTCATGGTGGTTTCTTTGACCGGGGGTGGTGGCGGAATGTGGATATCCAGAGTGATTAGTTTATGGTCAGATCTAACCAACGAGGGGTTGAAGTCCAGTATGGAACTCCGGTCGCCCATGTTGGTGATGACCAGGTCCAATATGTTGTCACCTCTGGTGGGGGTGTTGACCAGTGATCCAGGGCGTTTAGTTTATAAATTCCAGGAAATGTTGGGCAAGGGAGTTTGTACTTGAGTAGTTCTTCCAGTTAATGTTTGGATAATTTAAATCACCCAATATCAGGGTGTTTGGTAGGACCTTTATGTTTCCCAGTGTTTCCAGGAATGTGTAGTTGAGGCCCTGGGAAATGGTGGGTGATCTGTAGCAAGCTATAATTTGAATAGCAGTTTTGCCCATTGTTAGTTGCATGGATGATCTCTGAAGCATTGTGCTGTGCCACTAACCTGGAGGTGTGGGTATCCTTGATGACTATGGATACTCCCTTGCCTTTTGTATTTCGGTCCGGGTTTTGTGACCGAAATGTATGGTATGAGTTGTAGCCTGGTAGTGCTGGGGTGCTCTCTGGAGCCTTAAACCAGGTTTCTGTTACTGCACATATATCGATTTTCTCCATACTGAAGAGTGCCTTGAGTGCATGCATTTTGAGGTTTCGAGTTCTGGCATTGAGTAGCATTACCCTCAGTTTTTTGTTACTTGTGCTATTTATGGCAGTTCGTTTGTCTTTTGAACCTTGCCTAAAAAAGGCACTATGGGGGTGGCAAGAGCCTTGGCCAGTATTCAAAAGCCTAAGGGTGACAGTTGCAAGCCGTCTCTAGTGAAGCAGTGTGGTTTGTCGAGCATGTTATCCCAGGCTGACAGACACTGGATCCCCTTTGAATGACACCAGAAGCTTAGCCAATTGTTGAAATTGATCATTTTTTTTCTCTATACTGTGGTATCATTCTTGGTGATGGCAGGATGCTACTCAGGGTCAGGGTCATACTGGCCTGGGCTATGTGATCAGAGAGCTCCTCCATGTCTCTTTTCATGTAGTCCATGGAGGTACGGCTCAGGTCATTCACACCAACATGGACAATGACAGAGTCATATTTGTACTTGTTCTGAAGTGACCTGAGTGCTTGTGTTATGTGGTGGTTCCTGGCACCCGACAGGCAGCTAACAGTAATCTTCTCCTTGTTCAGCCTAGTGAGTGGGACATCAGTGTGCCTGATTATAGGGTCACCTATTACTAGTGTGTTGGGTATGTTATTTTGCCTTAAGGGCTGTTATTGCATGGCAAACTGGTTTTGGGAAGTATGTGTTTCATGGTTTGTGTTGGGGGTGGAGGTTGCTTGGATGTCTGCTTTGGAGGTCTCTGTTGCTTTTTGCAGATTTTTATTTAGAGCCTCTGAGTATGTTTTTGTGTATTTATGTGTGTTTTTTGCCTGTGCTGGTTTCATGGGTCTATTTGGTTCCAAGGTTTCAAATAAATGGGAGTGACAGGAGATTGAAAACATAAGGATAATCAGGTACATTTTTCTAGTTTTGTATAACGTACCTGATTATCCTTGTATTTTGTCTATGTCCTGTCTCTCTTGTTCATTTTAAGACTCTGGTTTTTGTAAGTTTTTTTTTTTTTTTTAAATGAAAGAAAAGTAAAATTTTAATAGCATATATTAATAGAAAAAAGACTGGGTCACCGGGCTTTTTCTATTGTTATATGCTCAGATTAAGAACGGGCACATGGGTGCCAGAACCATAGAGCAAGGGGGGAGGGGAGCCCCCCCCCCCACTTTTGCAGATCATCCAACCTCCCAACTGTCTCGAATTATCTGCTGACGTCAGGTGTATTTCCGGGTTTGCAAGCGGGAACAGAAACAGATGGTTTATTTAGCTGCTTGTAATTTGGCATCCAGTTATCATTAGTTCAGGACTGATTCACCCTTTGCAAGATGCATCTCATTTGCTGCAATCTGCATGCCTTGTGGCATTGATACTGAGCAATCGTGCTCATGTATTCATTGGTAAGTTGGTAACACGTGGATGTTTTTCACCTTTCTCGGTAAAATGCTGAGAATGCCTGAACAAATAATCAGCAATATTGCCTTGTCTTTTCCTTAATTACACAGTTAAGTAAATAACTGAACTGGATGAAGTTTTAAGGACCCTCTGTATGGTATAAGGGAAGGCTTTGATTTTGGGTTGTTAAATATTGTTTCTACTGGTTTGTAATTTGTAATTAAAATCTTTCCAGCAAAGTATGCTGCATTCTTTTTTAGCATTAGACAGAGATCCACTTGCATGCATTATGATTTTCTGATACCTTTCATGTATTTGGCTTTGAGGTCAAACCATGTCTTACAGAGCTTGTATCCACTTTTATAATGTGGACTATTTTATCAAATGCAGCATTCTTGCACATGAAATTAATCCTGCTGTAACAACACTAATGTCCTGTTTTTGGTTTTAATTCCTACATACACGATACCTAATTTTTCATTAAAGTCCTCTAGTCCAGTAATGCAATTGTGCTGAAGTCTTTGATGAAATGTCATATAGTATCTTCATGTTCTTGGGCTCTGTGACATGACATTTTTTGAAAATATAAATCCAAATAACTGAAAATAATTCTTGTAAAATTGTGCTTGTCTTTATTTAATGTAAGACTATGATCTTTCAACCCACTCTGCACTTTCCTCAAAGTCACTTCTTATCCTCTGTCATTTCGATCATACGTTATAATGACATCACTAATATTCTTGGCATTTTTCATCCCCTTTAATATTTGCTGTATCAGATGGCATTCTAGCAGTTAGTGCATAGGGTTAAGGCAGTGATCTATAGCTTCTGTGGAACAGAGTTTGATTCACTTAGCCATCATATGCCTACTGTGTGACACTAAGCAAGTCACTTAACCAGATATTGCTCCTGGGTCATCCCTGAATGGGGACTGTGTGTCCAGCAAGCCTAACTGTTTAACAAACGGGTATTATTATTAAGATTTCAGCCACAGAATTTACTCGAAATAGTAACTTTAATGCTCCTACTGCTTGACTGAATTTCCATTTTATGGAATTTGGACCTTTCCAAGTATATATACTATGTCTCTCTCTCTCTCTCTCTCTCTCTCTCTCTCTCATCCTTTATATCACTCAATTGGCAACTATGAAATCTATACAAATCCTGACCTCACCTTGTATTAAGGGTTTAAAAGGTATTTAGTATGGATGAAATGAAGGTTAAGGTGCCTAATATTTTTTCATTAATGTAAAGTTTTTTGTGTGTTTTTCAGCACTCTTTTTCTCCAAAGGAATAAAATAAATGTGAGGCTGTGCTATTGAAATCATATTTGAATCCATATGTAACATGACCTTTATTTGTTTAGTTGTACAGTGTCAACAGACAAACAACTGTATCCATTTAGCTGTCTGTTCAGTGTAATGTGCAGCCCCTCTGTTCATTTTCAACATATTTTAATATCAGTGCCACACCCAAGGACTTAGTCCCTAGCCACCATCACTTGTGAATTTATGCCTCACATTTATGTTCTGTTCCTCTGGTTTTCAGGAGTGGTAAAATAAAACCTTTTATTCCAACAATTTTCTAAGGTTGTAAAATCAGTATTTGAAATGTGTCCCTATTTTTAGGCTGTATTCCCCCATTATTGGCTTTGTTCTGTAGTTTTGTGCTAGGAGATTGAGAGCTATGGTGAGAAGTGAGAACTGAATTCACTAAATTATATGATAGCCATTTAAGTTTGTCTTCCTGTCTTTCAAGAAACTGCTAGGTTAGCTTAGTGGTATGTTGCTCTGACTGTAGTGCACAGGGTTCTGGGTTCAAGATTTGGCAGTGAAATGCATGGTCATAACACAACATTTTATGCAAGCAACTTTCCAAAATTATACAAGCAATGTTTAAAATGTGTCCCTGGTTTTTGGCCTTTTGCCCCCCCCCCCCCAATTGAAAATAAGTTCAAGAAGTTGTGCAACATTACACTACTGTGATGCTGTATTTATATATTGTGTGTAGAAGTAGACTGCTATCATGGAAATGTTCTGAATAGGGCAGTTTTGTCATTATTGGTGTATGCATTTTGCTTCATTGCCTACTAGAAAAATGTTCAAACAATAAATTTGAAATGCAATTGTGTATGGAAGTATACTGTTATCATGGAAATGTTCTGAATAGGGCAGTTTTGTCATTATTGGTTAATGCATTTTTGTTTCATTGCCTACTGGAAAAATGTTCAAACAATAAATTTAAAATGCAATTGTGTCTGGAAGTAGACTGTTATGGAAATGTTCTGGATAGAGCAGTTTTGTAATTATTGGTGCATGCATTTTGCTTCATTGCCTGCTGGAAAAATGTTCAAACAATAGATTTAAAATGCATTTGTGTGTGGAAGAAAACCTTTATGATGGAAATGTTCTGAATGAGGCAGTTTTGTCATTATTGGTTAATGCATTTTTGTTTCATTGCCTACTGGAAAAATGTTTAAACAATAAATTTAAAATGCGCTCTAACTTAAGTCTAACAAGTGTGCTATATTATACAAGGAATATAATTTAATACAATCAGGAAGGTGAATCAAGGAATGCATACATGTATGCATGGCCCTAAAAATGTGTTTGAAAACAGCCCAGAGGAAAGTGTGAAAAGCTCAAAATCATGGGCAAATTTTAGGCTTTACTCTTGTTACCAAAGCAATGGATGAAGGTAAAACAGTTCACACCACATTACTTTAATCTGGCCAAGCCTTTTGACACAATCCCCTCCTCAGGTGGAGTACAAAAGATGAATAATGTAGGAGCAAACACTTACATCACCAGCTGCATTGCCAACCTGGCTCACAGGATGCAGGAGATCAAAACAGGGGAAGGGACCAGTCACCAATGGAGTCCCCCAGGGTTCAGTGCTGAGACTTTTTCTGTTTGGCATATACATCTCAAAAATAAAAGGAAATATCAAAGAGCTTTGGCCAGCTAAGTTTGAGATGACTGTAAGCTAGGAGAAGTCACTGAATCCCCAAATAACTTAGCCATCATGTAGGAAGGTTTGTCCCAAATAATAACTGGTGTCAAAATCATGACAATGCCCTCTGAGAACTGATCCGATTATTTGGCATTTGAGAACTTGTGTGTACAGTGACCTAACTGTTGACCAACATGTGCCCAGAGTCATAAGAAAGCCTTTCTATATTGCACAGTTTATAAACAAATTGATTGTGACTAGATCTAGAGATGTTGTTGCCCCCCTTTACAAAGCTCTCATTATGTCATTCAATTTGTATAATGCCCACTTTGGCATGTATCTGTCCAGCCGCATGCAACAATTGGAATATCTTCAGAGATACCATACTAAAAGGATACAAGTCCTAAACAATAGTTCTTGCATGGACCACCTCAAAGATTTATTACTATAATCAGTATCCTACAGAGTGCTTAGAGGTGACATGTCTGGCATACAAGGCATTCTCTGACCTAATACAGATGGACCTACTGAACATCAGCAAGTCAAATGGCATCAGAAATACTCAGTCCAGGTATCTAAATTGAATGTTGTGGAGAGATGGATATATATCACAGAGGCTACCACAGAGGCTAAAAATAAAGCAAAGCTCATCCATCTATATTCAAATGCAACTTGGATCTAAGGATGGGTAATAGAAAATGTACTCCAGGATTTCCCCTCATACCACTAATGGATAGAGGCAGTTCCTAAATGCTGCATCCCTTACATGGCCCCCTCAAATTATCTATGGTATAATCACAGTTCTCACTAGGGCTAATATACAATTATTAGCCATGGGGATAGCCAAGACCAATCATAAAATGTTAATTCAAGCACCAAAAGGGAAATGGCTAAGCGTAAAGTGTCCTCCAAGTGAACCTATGTTGTGGTAGCAAATAGCTATAAATTACTATCCTTTTTAGTTCACTAAGTGCCCAGGCCACCCCCCCCCCCAGTCTTTAACAGCTTCTGGTGCCTTTGAATGGGTATGTTGGTTGGGATGACCAATCAGCATGCACCTTTTGGAATTTTAATGGCCAATCATTGTATAATGAAACTGAATGAGTGTTAAGGAGCAGGAGTGCTATGATGTAGTGAAGAGTAATGTAAGGTAAAAAAATTAACATAGTGACACACTTGGAACAATGGGTAGGCGTGAAATTAAGATATAATGATATAGTTAGCTTGGGGGGTAGGTGTGAAATTAAGATATAGTGATATATTTGGCTTGAGAGTAGGTGTGGGATGTTGAATTAAGATTTGTAGGGTAGGAGCTGCTAATTGTATGTTTTTGCATGGAGAAGAATTTTTGGGATGATGTTAAGGATGGAATATATTTAGAGTAGGAGATTTGACTGGAAATTGGAAGTAGGGCCGTGGAGTGGAGTGAGCCCAAGCATAGCAAGGGTGAATGGATCTGGATTATTCTTCAAGACACCACTCACCCTAGAGATGAGTGAACAGAACAAGTAGGTAGGCTTATGATTGCAGCCAACAAGGAAAAATTGTTTGAGTTTTTAGAACAGTTAAGGGCAGTTTCTCCCACAATTAAAAAATAGGGCAGTTTGAATGGAGCTTCTGGGTCATACATGCCAACTGTGAGGTACAATTTCATGTTACAATTCAAAATTAGAGGAAAATACATGTATAACATGCACTGTTTACATGAACTTATATCTGCTTGTGTTTTTATGTTTCAGGGTCACAGTGCACTGAAAACCTGATGAAAATCAAAAGCTGTGGAAAAAATAAGTTTATTACAATTCCAGCCTCATCCAAGTTGTCAAAACATGTATTTAAAAAATTAATTCACATTTTTCCCAGATCAGTTTTTGAAGGGGGGGGGCAAGATTCAGTTTGCAAGAATACACAAAGCTAGATTGACTCATTATTATAACATGGGAAAAATCCAGATAAACCATTTATAAAACATTTTCCTAAGTCAGTGTCCTATATGCAAGTATGCAAAACAAACTAAAACATTCACAGTGTACAGTACTACAACTGAATTTAGCATCAGACATTTCATAAATTGCCACTTAGTATATTCTACATGTGGTAGTTACTTGAAAAAGAAAAATAAATAATTATTTGAAACAAAGAGTTGTAAAACACCTTACTTTAATAAACGAGACAAAAAAGAGACATACACTTTATGAAAAAGATTGTGTTTATACTTACAGGAACTGATAATTTATTATTGGAAAAGAGGAGGAGATTTGGATAACTTACTAAACAGGTGAGAAGGGTTTTAAATTTACAATATAAAAGCACTGCCTAAATATGACTTCAAACCGTTTTGACTAAATTTAGCCTTAGGGTTGCCACATTTTCAAATGCCCAAAGTGGGACATTTTTTGTAGAAATGTGAGATTTTGCAGGACAAAACATACCCACAGCCAGTGCAAAGGACAAAACTTCACTTTTTTTGATAAAATAAAAGGTTATTATTATAGCATTTGAGCTGTTTATGCTATGTCATATAGTATTTGTGTTCCAGATACAAAATAACTGTTTTATGCAACTTTTAAAGAAAACTTAAGAAATATATTTTGTCTTAAAATCTCAGGACATTTGCCATTTTTTTGTTTTTTTCGCAGTACACAACTGCTCAAAGAGGGACAGGTGGTAACCTTACTTATTAACTAAAAAAAAAAAAAAAAAAAAAAAAAAAAAAAAAAAAAAAGGAAAAAAAACATTGTGGATAGATGTTTTATGTGGTTTGTCTCCATCCAGTGACTTAAATTGTTATTGCAACCGGTCCTATGCATGTTCTGCTTTTTAGCTGCTAATGAGTAAAACTGTTAGTGATTTTGATTAAAACTTTGAATGAAATAACTATTTAAATGTTGGAAGGTATAAAGGTAATAAATACTAACATTGGGATTCATAAAGGTTAGTACGAGGTGTACACTATGTGTACATCTTGAGGTAAATTTTCAGGGCTCAAGAACAGCCCTAGCACAATGCTTTTTACTATCAGTTCATTCAGAAAGGTTACTCAAAATGTACACATAGTGTATACCTTGTGGTAAACATTATGAATCCTCCGTATGAATTTTGAAGCAAGATATTTATAAAGTTAAAAGCCTTCGTCTGCCCCTCTTAAAACTCACATATTGGTATAATCAGTCTCACAACTAGATTTTGTCTTTGGGTATTGCTCATTTTAATTCCAGCTGATACACTAATTTACACTTTTAAATTATGATGTCAGCTTTCTGATGGCATTTAAAGCTCTGAGATGGATATTAAAATGTTGAGTGTGTTAAGAATACTTATCAAGTAAATCTAAATCTAATTGGCATAATATTGTTATTAAATTATTATAGACAGATTCATAGGTTCATAGATTTGTTGAGACTGGTGTTTTGGAAACATATTGAGACCTCAGGTGCCATTTCAGTCATCTAGTTGCTTCTTGAAGGTTTGACTTGATGGACTTAGTTCCCTTGAAAGGGAGAATTTATATTACGGCTGTGGGATTGGTTGAGATATGAAGCTTTTATGTTTAATGGAAAGGTTGATATTAACCTTACTGAGCATGAATGTCCTTTTTCTTCAGGTTACAGTGGGGTATTCTAAGCTGAGTTTTAAAATGTAATACTGTGTATACTAGGCATAAGTCCATCTAAGAAGGTGATTAGATACAGAGAAGGGAGAGAGTTACTTCAGCCTTGAAGTACTCTTATGTTCTCTGTAAGAAATGCATGTACCTTCTCCAGTTGCACCAGGTGGTGAGTGGGTAGGGCTACAAAATGGTGACAGTGTTTTAATAGGTCTTTATACAGAATGGTGACAGTGATTTCTTAGGTCTTTATACAGAATGGTGACAGTGCTTTAATATGTCTTTATACAGAATGGTAACAGTGTTTTAATAGGTCTTTATACAGAATGGTAACAGTGCTTTAATAGGTCTTTATACAGAATGGTGACAGTGCTTTAATAGAGTTTTATACAGAATGGTGGCAGTGTTTTAGTATATCTTTATGCACAATGGTGACAGTGTTTAAATAGGTCTTTATACAGAATGGTGACAGTGTTTTAATAGCTCTTTATACAGAATGGTGGCAGTGCTTTAATAGAGCTTTATACAGAATGGTGGCAGTGTTTTAGTATATCTTTATACACAATGGTGACAGTGTTTAAATAGGTATTTATACAGAATGGTGACAGTGTTTTAACAGGTCTTTATACTGAATGGTGACAGTGCTTTAATAGATCTTTATACAGAATGGTGACAGTATTTTAATAGGTCTTTATACAGAATGGTGACAGTGTTTTAATAGGGTTTTATACAGACTGATGACATGGTTTTAATAGGTCTTTATACAGAATGGTGACAGTGCTTTAACAGATCTTTATACAGAATGGTGACAGTGTTTTAATAGGTCTTTATACAGAATGGTGACAGTGTTTTAATAGGGTTTTATACAGACTGATGACATGGTTTTAATAGGTCTTTATACAGAATGGTGACAGTGCTTTAACAGATCTTTATACAGAATGGTGACAGTGCTTTAACAGATCTTTATACAGAATGGTGGCAGTGTTTTAATAGGTCTTTATACAGAATGGTGGCAGTGTTTTAAGAGGTCTTGATACAGAATGGTGACAGTGTTTTAGTATGTCTTTATACAGAATGGTGACAGAGTTTTAATAGGTCTTATAAAAGCCGTATAAAGAAGGACAGCTGTATTTCTAGCACAGTTCTCAGTCCCATGGAGGATCAGGTAGGCAACTCAACATGCTTTGTGGATGGTAGTTGCTATCTGCCTATCTATATATATGTATATATAGGTATTGCATACAATCTGAAATGATTCCAAGTTATTTCATTATTTTGTCACCTTTTGGTTGTTGTCCATCATTAGTGTATAAAGCTGGTAGACAGTGTCAGGATGGTGCAGTTTTTTGATGTTGAAAACAAGGTCTTTTAGTGCTAAATCCAAGAGTAACTTTCAGTGCTACTTAAAAGGATAATGAGGTTAAGGAAAATGCTTCTATACACATCTACATATTTGGTGAGGGAAGTGCTGGAGACAGTGCTGACGTCCATGAAAAAAATTGGAAAAATAGAGTGTCACTAACTTTCAGGGGCTCCAGAGATGGTTGTAACACAAATTCTTGATTTACTTATCTTCAGAATTCTGACTACATGTATGATTTTGTCAGAAGCTGTACTAATGAAAGCTTTAGGCAAATTAAGTGGAAACTACATGGACAGAAAAACATTCATCCAAAGTAGCAAGCAGTATTTTGAAAAACTAATGAGGTTATATATGTCTTATGGGTATTGGCAAAATTCTTACTAATTTAAGTCATTGAGAAGGTTTCCTGTATCTGATTCAATAAACTTCCTGATGCTTCTCTCCCCCTTAGGTTCATAGGTTTAGGTTTATACTAGGCTATCTGCCCTAAGGCATTTATAAGCCTAGCCCAAATTATTGTGGCTTACGCCACCCCTTATATGAAAAAATACTGTGCCCATTAGTTTGTTGTGCCTCTGTCCAGCAGTGACCCAGAGATGATTCCCGGGGTAAACCTACAATCTCCCATCCACAGGTCTAGATTTCTCTTGAACAGCGTCAGCGAGGTGCTCTGCCTCACATGGACCGGGATTTTATTCCACAGCATAGGGAGTCTCTGAGTGATAAATCTATCCCTCCAGCACGTCCTATTTATATCCGTGCTAAGGTTTAAGTCGCTTGCTCTAGTGGTTTTGGTGGATTTGGATTTTTTGAGGTGGAGCATGTCCATTAATTCCGGGTTGGACATGGCCTTGTATGTCAGGCACATGTCACCTCTGAGCAGACGGTATGCGACTGAATAGAGCTGGAGTTTCTTCAATCTGGCAGCATATGACAGATTTTGGAGTCCCTTTATCCTTTTGGTGAGGAACTTTTGGGGTCTCTCCAATTGCTGCAGATGTCGGGTGAGATACATCCCGAATGGGGCATTGTACTCGATCATTGGTCTGATAAGTGAAGAGTACAGGGGAACAATGACCTCACTAGATCTGGATGTGAATCCCTTCATGATCAGGTGGGCAATGTAGAAGGTCTTTCTAACCACTTTAGCAATGTGAGTGTCAAAGAAAGGCCACTGTCAACCTGGGTCCCCAGGTCCCTGATAACCTCTTCTGTGCTTAGTGGATTGCCACCTATATGGTAGCTTGGGGTTACCTTGTTTTTCCCGAAGGGTATGACTATACATTTTTGGCGTTTAACTTCAGGCCATGGCTCTGGCACCAGCTATCTGTTTCCGTGAGTCCCTTCTGAAGGATATCAGTGTCCGATGCACTTTCCACTATGGCGCCCAGTTTGCAGTCATCTGCAAACTTTGTCAGCCAAAGTCCTCCCATGTTGGCCTGTACTTCTGAGAAGTAGATGCCAAACAATAGGGGCCAAGGACCGAGCCCTGTGGGACACCACTTGTGACCGGCTTGGAGTCTGACACAGCGCCAGCAACTCTAACCCTGTGGGTTCTGTCCTTAAGCCAGTTTGCAACCCATCTTGTGACATATGGGTTTACATTTAAGCTGGTAAGTTTTTCTACAATACCCGAGTGGGGTATTGTGTCGAAAGCCTTTGCAAGGTCAAGGTAGGCTGTATGGACTGCCTTTCCTCATCAATGGCCTTGGTGACTATTTCAAGAAGTCGACCAAGTTCAAAAGGCATGATCTTCCCTTGACAAAGCCAAACTGGGTCGGGTCCAATGTCTGCAAGTCCCCTATATCTTTGTTTATGAGCTCCATTATGATCCTCTCCATAGCTTTGCAGACTAGACTTGTTAAGCTTATGGGGCGGTAATTACCAGGGTCCGTGAGGCACCACCTTTGTGGAGTGGGACCACAGTTGCCGTCACGCCACTCCTTGGGCACGTATCCTGTGGTAAGGCTGAGATTAAACAGCTGCCTTATGTGCGGGTTTAATTCCTCATTTAGCTCGTGTAGCACACAGCCGGGGACACCATCCGGTCCCATTGATGCTGTGTTTTTAGCTTTAGAGAGAGCAGCTTTCACCTGCGCATTTGAGATGTCCGGGAGGCTACACTCGGCTGGGATAGTTATCTCTCCTTTAGGGGAGAGGGGTGAAGTTTGCACTGAACCTGTCTGCCAGTATGTTGGCAATGTCTGTGGGTTCAGTGATTTTTGTATCATTTTGGACTAATTCTGAGCATATCTGTGAGTTTCCACCCAGGTTCCTAACATAGCTGAAAAAGGCCTTATGATTGTCCTTTGAATCCATGGCAATTTTCTCTCAAAATTGGCCTTAGTTGATTTTATGAGTGCTCGTATTTTTTACTAATAATGATCAGGGGTGACTTCCCTTTTATGGATTTTGTTCTATCATGTAATAGCTTTCTCCTCTTATTGTAAAGTTTGTTAATGGCTGGGGTCCACCAGACTGGATGTTTGCCCTTTGTGGAAAGAGTCTTGGTTTTATTTGGGATTGCCTGATCCATGCAGTCCTGGAGGTGTTCATAGAAGGCATTTGTAAGGGCTTCCGCAGCTTGGGTTGTGGTTTCCTCTGACTCAGGGGCCTTGAAGGATACCACACCAGTCTTGAGTAGTGTGAAGTTTGCTTTAGAGGAGTTCTTCACTATGGTCTTTTTTGTTTGGGGTGGTGGCGGGATGTGGATTTCCAGTGAGATTAGTTTATGATCAGATCTCACCAATGAGGGATATACTTCCGGTGTGGAGCATTTTGTCCCCATGTTTGTGACAATGAGATCTAGTATATTTTCTCCTCTCGTGGGAACAGTGACTAGCTGTTCCATGGCATTTGAATTTATGAACTCCAGGAACCGTTGGGCTAGAAAGTTAGGGCTTGAGTAATGTTCCCAGTCTATATTCGGGTAGTTGAAGTCACCCAATATGATGGTGTTTGGAGATACATTTATACCCTCCAGTGTCTTCAGGAAGGCTGTGTGGGGTTCCTGAGTTTGAGAGGGTGGCCTGTAGCATGCTACAATTTGTAGAGCAGTTTTGCCTATTGTTAGTTGCACCTGGATGGTTTCCAAGCTTCATGCGTTGCCACCAACCTGGAGGTGTGAGTATCCTTTATGAATATGGATACACCCTCCTTTTGTGGAGTGGTCCGGGTTTTGGGGCGGAACGCATGATATGAGGTAAAACCTAATAGTGCCGGGGTGCTCTCAGGAGCCTTGAACCAGGTTTCAGTTACAGCACAGACATCGATGTTCTCCATACTGAGAAGGGCCTCGAGTGCGTGCATTTTGAGATTTAGACTTCTGGCATTGAGCAGCATTACCCTCAATTTCTTCCCATTTTTGTTTTCTAGGGTGGTAGGTTTAGAATTTGAGCCTTGCCTAAAAAGGCACTATGGGGGTGGCAAGAGCCTTAGCCAATATCCGGAATCCCAGGGGTGACAGGTGCAAGCCGTCCCTTGTGAAGCAGCGTGGCTTGTCAAGCATGTCATCCCAGGCAGACAGACACTGGATCCCCTTTGAATGACACCAGACATTAAGCCAATTGTTAAAGCTGATCATCTTGTCTCTATATTGTGGCATCATTCTTGGTGAAGGAAGGATACTGCTCAGGGTTAGGGTCATACCTGCCTGGGCTACATAATCAGAGAGCTCCTCTATGTCTCTTTTCATGCAGTCCAGGGAGGTACGTCTCAGGTCGTTCACACCAGCATGGACAATGACTGTGTCATATTTGTACTTGCTGTGGAGTGACCCGAGTGCTTGTGTTATGTGGCGGATTCTAGCGCCCGATAGGCAGCTTACTGTGACCCTCTCCTTGTTCAGCCTGGTGAGTGGGACGTCAGTGTGTCTGACTATGGAGTCACCTATGACAAGTATGTTTGGTGTTGTATTTGGCCTTAAGGGCTGTGACTGCTTTGCACACTGCTTTTGTGGTTTATGTGTTGCTTGTGGGGTGTCTTGAGGTAGCAGTTGTTTGGGTGTCTGCTTTAGAGGCCTCTGCTGTTTAGGTAAATTTTTACTCAGAGCCTCCGAGTATGTCTTTGTGTGTTTATGTGTTTGATTCAGTGGAGTGGTAGCATTATGTGAGGCTGGTTTTGTGGTGTGTGTAGTTGCCTTCTCCTCCTGTCTGGTCTTGCCAGTCCTGAGTTGAGAGAGCTCAGCCTCCAGTTTGGCTAAATAGCTGCATCTCTCAAGTATTTGTGTTATGTGGGAGGAGGAGAGGGTTGTCTGTGTACATGAGGCAGTTATAACATTGCCTCAAGATTCCCAGATTCACCAGCTGGACCGGAGAGGAGATTGACAACTGACCTTTGGACATGCTAGAATAATATTGGGAAATCCTTAATTGAAAACAAGGGCCAGTGGGGAGTGAGGGTGTAGTGCTTTTAATTTTTAGTGCTGACTTATATAATTGCTTTAGTGAGCAAGTGCCAGGTAACTTGAGTGCAATGTGATACAAGTAACTAAATGCAAAACGACAAACAGTAACTTTCTTTCAAGTGAAACAAGGAAATAAGTACAGTAAGCAATGCAGATATCACTAGTGATCCACAGAAGCGCTGAGAAGTTGCGTATTAGGTGAATTAGCTTCCAGGGAAATAACAAGCAAACAAACAACAAGTATATAAACAAAGCTAGATTCAGTAGGCCTGGATCTAGTCTATGCTAGAGCAAACAAGGTGAACCAATTTCAGTAAGATACAGTTCAAATATTCAGGCACTATAAACCTTTAACCAGAAAATTCCCAGCTCAGAAGGGCAGAGTCCAGCCTCTTCTCCCACAAGAGTGCAGTCCACGAACCTTCTTAATGTAAAATAACTGGCCTGAAGCCCAAGTGCCTAAACCAGAACTAATACACTTGGACACTGGGCTCTCAATCAGCAGTTCCCAACTTAGAAGGATGAAAGCTACCTGTCCTGCCACCACAGTGCTTGCCACAAACCTTCCTAATGTAAAACAACTGGTCTGAAGCCCAAGTGCTTAATCCAAAAGACTTGAATGATAGCTACACTTTAATCAAGTTACAACCAAGCAGTAATAAATACCATTGAATACTTTAGAGAATGTCTGGATTAGTGCTCAAGTTACACAAACAAAGCTAGATCCAGCAGGCCCGAATCCAGTCTATGCCACAGCAAACAAGGCGCACCAACTTCAGTAAGAAACAGTTCAGATATGCATGCACTATAAGCCTTTAACCAGAAATTCCCAGCTCAGAAGGGCAGAGTCCAGCCTCTCCTCCCACAAGAGTGCAGACCACGAACCCTCTTAATGTAAAATAACTGGCTTGAAAGCCCAAGTGCTTAAACCAGAATTAATACACTTTTAGAATAACAGACACTGAGCCCTCAATCAGCAGTTCTCAACCTAGAAGGATGTAAGCTACCTGTTCTGCCACAACAGTGCAGACCACAAACCTCTCAGTGCAAAACAACTAACTGGTCCGAAGCCCAAGTGTTTAAACCAAAAGGCTTAGAATGAGTTACACCAAGCAGTAATAAATACAATTGAGTATTTTAAGATGATGCAAAAGTAAAAAGAAGTAGGTAAAAACACAAGTACAGTAAAAGCAGATGAAATTTTTTTTTTTTTTTTATGCTTCTGAAGATGATCAGTCACACTTACTGGTGACTAAGGAATATCTTCTGAAGATGATCAGTCACACTTACTGGTGACTAAGGAATATCTT
This sequence comes from Protopterus annectens, assembly GCF_019279795.1. Taxonomy (NCBI): domain Eukaryota; kingdom Metazoa; phylum Chordata; order Ceratodontiformes; family Protopteridae; genus Protopterus; species Protopterus annectens. Next base: position 588,425,260 of record NC_056751.1, read on the forward strand.
CCCTTGTGGACTAGAACCGTGATAGTCTGTTTTCAGCTAGCAGGGATGTAGCCAGGTTTTAATGTCGCTGTGACGACCATGCCCTGGCCCAGCAATCAAGGAGCCCCAATCCTCACCACTAACACCAGGGAGGTTGTCTCCTAGAAGAGAGGAAAGGATAACTAATACACACAGTAAAGTACACTTTGCCTTAAGTGCACACAAAGATCACAGTCAGTCTGGGGCTGGTTGCTCCTTTGTTAACCAGGTCCCCAATAAGACTCCCCACTGGTACAGCTATAGGGTCCAGGTCTCAGCTTAGCTGTGCAAGCTAAAACTTCCAGTACCCTCTCCGTCCAACCAGTGCTTCCTATCCCTGCCAAGTAGCTGACACACCACACACACAACTTTGAGATAAGTATACAATTTCACAGACACTCCTGGGAAAGGCTGACACAGATTCTCCAGCTGTGCCCCTTTACCCGAACCATATGGTAGTAATTACTGCCACCACCCAGCTAATAATATCAGCTACTAAAAGTACCTTAAAAGGGTGTACAATTATTACTGTGCAATATTATTATCCAATTGGTAATGTAACTATACAGTCTAAGGCTTATTTTAGAGTGGCCTATTACAATGAACTCTATAAATATGCAATGTACTCTAGAGCTTATCTTTACACAAACCAGCCACAGGTAAAGGTTTTTAAAATATTTAATAATAAATAATTAAAACACAAGACAATACTACTACACCACAGAGATATCTAAGAGTTCAGAGATCACACAGAAACTTAAAATAATACAGTAGGACAGGTCTGATTTCAAAGAAAAATACCTAATTAATCTTTACTAGCTTTAACTATTTCTACAAGAAATCACAGTGCTAGAAACTTACATGTCAGCTTAGGCAGAGTGCTGAGTTAGATATCCAAGATCAACATGCTTTTTAGTCTCTTGTGAGAAATAGTATTTAAACATTAATAACAAACATGTCTCTAAGGCCCTCCCAAATTACATCATTTTTGACACTTAGGTTTTCCCAGGCAAACAAACTGCATTATTTAGCAATCTAACACCTGCTCAGAAACTTACAACAATAGAAGACATTTCACATGTATATTCTAACAGAAACCAGAGCAGTAAACCACTATCCACATCTAAATTCTGGTCATAAACTTTAGCCTTAAAACAATGGGCATGAAACCTTCATCCAGATGCACTGGAGCCAAATTCTAACTTGAAAGGGTCACAACATGCTTCACTGGGCCAGTAGAGTGCAATGTTGTCACATATTTTGCAGTTACACATTTCACAGTGTTCTTTTACACTCAAGAAAACATGCCTGTATTTTACATTTATTTACAAATGCCAAAATTATATATCAAATTCTATTTGACTAGGCTGGCAGCCTACACCCATCTCTCCCGAACCATCACATCTCTCCTCCCCCACTGGGGAACTCAAGCAAATTTTTCAAGTGGTCCTTGGGAAACATTGCTTGAGAGTGTCAGGTATATCTGGGTGTACCTCCCCCCATTCCCTGTCATGGGAGCCCATTTGCATTGGCATTGCTACTCCCACTGTGGTGCTGCACTGACATATCATATGCTTGAAACCCCAGACTCCATCTTAGCAACTTGGCATTCTGCTGACTGGCTCTGTTTAACCATGTTAGAGGGTTGGGATCTGTCATCGCAGTGCATTTTCTTCCATACAGATAAGGCTGAAGTTTTTGTAGTGCCCACACTATGGCAATACATTCCTTTTCTACCGCTGCATAGCACTCCTCCCTGGCTTTGAGCCTATGACTGAGATAAACCACTGGGTGCTCTTCTCCCTCTGAAGAAATCTGGCCAAGTACAGCCCCCACCCCATAGTTTGAAGCATCCACCTGCACAATAAAGTCTTTGCTATAGTCTGGACTGGCTAACACAGGGGGTCCTCCCAAAGCTTCCTTAAGCTTCTGAAATGCCTGCTCACATGCTGGGGTCCACACTACCTTATCTGGCCTGTTCTTCCTTGTCAGGTCTGTGAGGGGAGCAGCTATGGTACTATAATTGGGAACAAACTTTCTGTAGTACACTGCTGTCCCTAAGAATGGCCTCACCTGCTTTTTGGTGACAGGTGCAGGCCATGCCTGAATGGCTTCCACTTTGGCAGGTTCTGGTCTTATCTTACCACTCCCCACTCTATGTCCTAGGTAGGAGACCTCTGCCATACCCACCTGACATTTGCTCAGCTTAATGGTCAAACCTGCCCTCTGTAGTCTGCCCAGCATCTCCCTGACATGCTGAAGGTGCTCTTGCCAGGAATGGCTGTAGATAGCAATATCTTCCATGTAAGCAAGGGCAAGCCCTCCTGCTAAGATATGATCTACCAGCCTCTGGAAAGTCGCTGGGGCATTCTTCATCCCAAAGGTCATCTTTGTGATCTCATACACACCAAAAGGAGTCACAAAGGCTGACTTCTCTCAAGCACTGGGAGTCAAGGGCACCTGCCAGTAACCCTTGTTAAGATCAATGGTTGTAAGATACTTAGCCCCATCCACCTGTCTAGGGCCTCATCTGTCCTAGGCATGGGGTAAGCATCTGACTCTGTGTGACTATTTAATTTCCTGTAATCCACAAAGAACCTGGTGCTGCATCCTTCTTTGGCACCAGTACCACTGGCGAGGCCCAGCGACTGCTGGACTCCTGAATCACCCTTAGTTCTAACATCTCCTATACCGTTTCCCTTAGAGTGTGTTTGACTCTCTCAGGCACCCTATAAGGGGCCTGCCTGATAGGCCTTTGGGGTCCTGTATCCACCTGGTGCTGCACCAGGTGGGTGCTCCCTGGTTTCCCAGTGAACATGCCCCCGAACTCCTGCAACACTGCTCAGATTTCTCGAACCTGGGTAGGAGATAGCTGCTGGGACATTGCTATCCCTTCCACCAAGGTGTCAGCCCGAGCCTCACTGAGGAGATCAGTCACAAGATCTCTCTCAGACGTCTCCTGTAATCCACTGCAAATGCTCAGCACAAGGGCCTCCCTATCATGTTAAGATTTCATCATGTTAACATGGTACAATTTGTGCCCCTGCTGTCTGCCTAGTACTTCCACCATATAGTTAACATCACTTACCTTTCTTACCACCTTATAGGGTCCCTCCCAAGCTGCTTGCAGCTTGTTGTGTCTGACAGAAATGAGAACCATCACCTGATGCCCTACAGCATACTCTCTAGCTCAAGCATTCCTGTCATACCACACCTTTTTCTGTTGTTGGGCTTCTGCCAGGTTCTCCTGGGCCAGGCCCATGAGTTCCCTGAGCCTTGTTGTGAGGTTCAGGGCATATGCCACAACAGACTCCTTGTGAGACTCACACTCACCTTCCCACTCATCTCAAATTAAATCTAGAGGTCCCCTCACCCTATGCCCATACAGCAACTCAAAGGGTGAAACACCTGTGGATTCCTGGGGAACCTCTCTGTAAGCAAACAATAGATGGGGCAAATATTTGTCCCACTCCCTCTTAAACTGATCTGCAAATGCCCATAGCATGGACTTGATTGTAGAGTTTAACCTCTCAACAAGACGATTAGTCTGGTGATGGTAGGGGGTGGTCTTCATGTGCTTCACCCCACAGGACTTCCACAGACAAGCCAGCAGGTCTGACATAAAATTGGCACCTCTGTCAGACAGTATTTCCTTTGGGAAACCTACCCTGCTGAAAATCTGTAGCAAAACATGTGCCACCTTCTTGGTCTTAATGGAGGACAAAGCCACTGCCTCGGGGTACCGTGTAGCATAATCTACAATCACTAGGATATACTTTTTCCCTGTGGAACTTGGGGTACTCAGAGGACCCATAATATCCATAGCTACCCTCTGAAATGGCTCCTCAATCACAGGCAAAGCCATGAAAGGAGCTCTCCCCTTGTCTCCTGCCTTGCCTACCTTTTGGCACTGCTCACAGGTCCTGCAGTACCCTGTTACATCTCTGGAAATTTCGGGCCAATAGAGGTTTTGCATAGTATGCCTCTTTGTACATTTTATGCCCATATGACCTGCAAAGGGAATATCATGGGCTATGACTAGAAGCGCCAGACAGTAAGCTCTATGCACTACCAACTGCTGTACTCTCTTACCTTCTAGCCCTCCCTCAGGGGTCCACTTTCTGTACAGTAACCCTTTGTTCCAGTATACAGATTCCCCCTTCCCTTGAGAATCAGGTGCCTCCCTAGCTACCTGCCTCAGGCCTTGCAATGTAGGGTCTGAGAGCTGAGCCTGTCTCAAGTCTCTCCTTGTAACCCTTACCAGCTCCCCTTCCACAGGAAGTCTGGCATCCTCTGACAGCGGTGCCTCACTGTCAGCCTGGGTACTACTACTCACCTCTACCTTTGCAGTTACCCTGTCCAAGGGAACATCAATACCCACAAGCAGCTGTGGCTCACATTCAGTCTCACTGCTACAGCGTAGCTCACTCCCTGAAGTAACCACCTCAGCAGTCCTGGCTACAAGTATGCAGTCTGTCTGGGTCTCCCCCAGGCTACCAGACCCACATACTTGTCAACTAGCCTTACTGCATGTAACTGCATAAGTACATAGTACTTCCATATCCAATTCCTTCCCTTTCAGGACATCTTCAGGATAGTAGTTCCATACCCCTGTTGCTCAAGACAACCTACTGTTGGCATTTTGTCTTTCCCACTTACTGGCTCCCTCACCTTTGGTTCCCCACCTTGCCTCCGTGGACATCTGTATGCCACATGCCCCCACTGGTTGCACTCAAAACATTTAACCCTATCTCATGGACATGTACCTGGACTAGTGGCTTCCCCTGCTACTGGCAGATTCTGTTGGGGCAGTCTGTGCTGCCCACCATGGGTTCATTTAGTTCCATGAGCAGTACTGGGGGTCCCTTTCCTGTGCAGGGCTGCCCTGCTTGCTAGGTATAGGTCTCCCTTCTTCCCCAACTCCTCTGAAGTAGCACATTGTCTATCAGCTAACCAGATCCTCATGTCCACAGGCAAAGTGCTAAGGGCTTGTTCCCTTACCAAAACATCTGCCAGCCCTTCAAAAGTGGTGACCTGACATCCACTCACCCAGCTATGAAAATGAGTGCTCAGTTCAGCAACATATTCACATACAATTTCATCTGCCTTGTGTCTATGCTCGGTTCTACCTCACTTCAACTACACGCCGGAACATCGACACGAAAACCGAGAGCACCAGAAGATCGAAAGCTGAGAAGACCGACACGACGGGACCCAGAAGATCGACAGTGGAGAAGACCGACCCGACGAATGAAAGCACCGACGCCGAGGATGCCGACATGGGGAAAGGCTGTGTAAGTATGCGGTAGTGATGGACGTTAGGGTGCGAGTAAGGTAAGTGTGGATATTGACGGTCTGTGGGGATAGGGGTGGGTTAAGTGAGTTAGGGTTAGGCAGCGGGTCAGGTAAGTGTGCGGTAGTGATTGTGTTTGGGTTAGGGGCGGGATAAGTGAGTTAGGGTTAGGGAGCGGGTCAGGTAAGTGTGCGGTAGTGATTGTGTTTGGGTTAGGGGCGGGATAAGTGAGTTAGGGTTAGGGAGCGGGCCAGGTAAGTGTGCGCTAGTGATTGTGTTTGGGTTAGGGGCGGGATAAGTGAGTTAGGGTTAGGGAGCGGGCCAGGTAAGTGTGCGGTAGTGACGGACCTTAGGGTTAGGGTTTGGGTTAGGGTTGTAGGTAGTTGTGTATGTGAGGTTTAGTGTGGGTTTGTAGGGATTTTGGTGTGCTTGTGTTGCGTATGTGGTTTTTGGATGGGGAATGTGTTTTGTTTGTTGATTGTGGTGTATGAAGTGTATGAGGTTTCGTGTTTGTGTACCGTCGGTTATTTCGTTGTCGGGCATGTGGAATTTCGTGTTTTTGTACTGTCGGTTATGTGGTTTCGGTGATTGCGTTGTCGGTGTTTTGGTGTTTCGGTTATGTGAGGTAGAACCCTATGCTCACAACACTTTTTCCTGTACATTTCAGGTGTTAGCTTAAAACATTCCAACACGTGTCGTTTTACAGCAGTATAATCAAAACAGTCAGTGTCATGCATTTTTGCTAAAGAAGTTACAGCTTTACCATGGAGTAAGGCAGTCAAGAACTGTACCCAGAACCCTTGGTCAACTTCATACTGTTTAAATACCTGCTCAAACATATGAATGAAGCTATCAAAATTATCCCCCTTTTTAAACTGTGGAAGAAATTTACTGGCCTTCTGTGCTTCTGGGGTCCGGTTACTCCCTTCCCCACTACCTTCATGACTCTGGTGAAGAGTCAGCATTTCCCTCTCATGCCTTCTCTGCCATTCATTTTCCTCAGCTTGTAGACTCCTCATTTTCTCAGCTGCTTCTAGTTCCATATGCCTGGCCTCCAACTCAAGTCTCTTTAGCTCCAGATGGATTTTTAAGTCCACTGCAGAAAGGTTGAGCTGTCCATTCTCCGAGGATATTGTATCTCCACTGTCAGTCTGATTGTCCTCCAGGCTGCTGTTTTCTGACACAGCTGTAACCAAGGCTGCATTCAGGTCTGCTTAGTCAGGTTTCCATGCACCAGTCCCCTAGCCTGGAACATCTCCGCCAGCAGGCTTCTTGTCAGCTTTCCATACTCTTCTGCTGACATGCTGCCTGCTCACCCTGACTAACACTAAGCTAACAAAAGAAATAAAACAATTGTGATCTGAACTCTGAGTATACACTGCGTGGCTGTTTTAGAGTACAAAACACTTTTAGAGATCACTGTACATAAGCTACAGGAATTCGCTCTACCAACACCACTACAGGCCAATTAGTATGTGAAGTAGATCCCACCACTGCCAGACACTTGTGATGACTGTGCCCTGGCCCAGCAATCAAGGAGCCCCAATTCTCACCACTCACACTAGGGAGGTTGTCTCCTATTAGAGAGGAAAGGATAACTAATACACACAGTAAAGTACACTATCCCTTAAGTGCACACAGAGATCACAGTCAGTCTAGGGCTGGTTGCTCCTTTGCTCACCAGGTCCACGATAAGACTCCCCACTGGCACAGCTATAGGGTCCAGGTCTCAGCCTAGCTGGGCAAGCTAAAACCTCCAGTACCCTCTCCATCCAAGCAGTACTTTGTGTCCCTGTAGCTGACACACCACACACACACACACACACACACACACACACACACACACACACACACACACACACACACACACACTTTGAGATAAGTATTTATACAACTTCACAGACACTCCTGGGAAAGGCTGACACAGATTCTCCAGCTATGCCCCTTTACCCAGACCATATGGTAGTAATTACTGCCACCACCCAGCTAATAATATCAGCTACTAAAAGGCCCTTAAAAGGGTGTCCAATTATTACTGTGCAATATTATTACCCAGTTGGTAATGTGACTATATAGTCTAAGGCTTATTTTAGAGTGGCCTATTACAATGAACTCTATAAATATGCAATGTACTCTAGAGCTTATCTCTACACAAACCAGCCACAGGTAAAGTTTTTTAAAATATTTAATAATAAATAATTAAAACACAATACAATACTACTATACCACAAAGATATCTAAGAGTTCAGAGATCACACAGAAACATAAAATAATACAGTAGGACAGGTCTGATTTCAAAGAAAAATACCTAATTAATATTTACTAGCTTTAACTATTCCTACAAGAAATCACAGTCTTAGAAACATAAATGTGAGCTTAGGCAGAGTGCTGAGTTAGATATCCAAGATCAAAATGCTTTTTAGTCTCTTGTGAGAAATAGTATTTAAACATTACTAACCAACATGTCTCTAAGGCCCTCCCAAATTACATCATTTTTGACACTTAGGTTTTCCCAGGCAAACAAACTGCATTATTTAGCAATCTAACACCTGCTCAGAAATGTACAATAGATGACATTTCACATGTATATTCTAACAGAAACCAGAGCAGTAAACCACTATCCACATGTAAATTCTGGTCATAAACTTTAGCCTTAAAACAATGGGCATGAAACCTTCATCCAGATGCACTGGAGGCAAATTCTAACATGAAAGGGTCACAGCATGCTTCACTGGGCCAGTAGAGTGCAATGTTGTCACATATTTTGCAGTTCCAGATTTCACAGTGTTCATTTACACTCAAGAAAATATGCCTGGATTTTACATTTATTTACAAATGCCAGAATTATATATTAAATTATTTTTGAGTAGGCTCGCAGCCTTTGCCCATCTCTCCCCAATTGGCACAGTCGCATTAAGAGTTTATGTAAGGAGTATAGCAGGCTATTCTGATTGCACAAATTAGGCTTCTTTTTATCTCATCTTTTCCCATGGAACCGATGATTTTGGTCTTACGGAGGGAAGAGATATCCATTTTAGATGTGATTTCAGGTGGGACTGTGTCACAAGGCAGATGACTGGAAAGAATTTGCCTCTGTGGCCTAAAACTTCCTCCAGACTAGAATGTGTGTGTTTTAATCTCTGTTGGCTCTAGTGTTTTGATACCATTTTGTCCATGTGCACTATGTTCTTAGTTCTTCCTCTTAATTTTTAGATGTAACTGTAGATAAGTTTATTAGTTTCACTTGTCTTCATGACAACTTTTAACTCAAATGAAACTTTGCTTCTTTTAACTTTTTAGTGGGTTATTTTTAGGTGGAGTTAACCTTAGTTTTGTTATTGGGTTAGAGAACATTTGAAGGCTTTATATACTCTTGTCTTTAGGGTCAGTACTTTGCTGATTTTTATCCCTCCACCATTTAGGCATACTGCAGAGTTAGCCTTAGTATTTTTCCTACCACAGATGTATTTTTCAGTGTGGTTATTTTAAATGTTGTTGACGGCCGTAATCAAATTCAACATTAAGTTGTGATGGGGAACTACTATACGGTTCCAGATGATTGATATAAGGAGATTGTTTAGGGCACAATAAATGCTATTAGAAAACATGCTTAAAGATATTTTCATTTTTTATTAGGTTCAGTTTCATGTATATGAGGCATTCTAAAACTGTTGTCAGATTGAAAGGGGAGTGTCAGAGAATGTTTGGCTTAACACAGCTAACAGTGATATTTGCCAGGATAAGATCGTTTTTCCCTTTGATGACATTTTTACAAGTTGTTTAAGAATGCTAAAGTCCATGAGGTTGCAGTTTTTGTGGTCTTCCTATTGAAATGTTGGCACTCAAAATGCTGAGTGCCAAAAAGTAAAAAAAAAAGTCTGAAAACCCAGAGAAGAGTGAATCTCAAAAATCCCCCCAACTTATATATACTAATGACGCAGTGGTGCAGATGTTTGCATTATCGCCTCTCAGCAAGAGTTTCTCTGGTTCGATTCTCAGCTGGGGTGCCCTCTGTGTGGAGTCTGCATATCCTCCCTGCATTTTGTGTAGGTTTTCTCTGGGTGCTCCAGTTTCCTCCACGTTACAAAAGACATGTGTTTGGAGTGTTTCTCCCTGGGCCTCTGCTGAAAATTGTCTCGTTCCAAGTTGGACTTTCTCAGTAAACAAATGTTAAATAAATAAATTAACTCAGAGCTCACCATACCTTGGAGAAAAGGGAATATTTTGAGAAATGGCATCTCACATTTAGTATATTAAGTCTGATGTTTCTGCCATTCAGTCTCCACATTTTGTGACTTGCTCTAACAGGTCCCAATATTTCAAATGGTTACTGTTTTTGTGCCCAGTTATTGATTGAGGTATTGTTTTTTTCAGCCAATAAACAAATAATTTAAGTCACTCATTAAAAAAAAATTCCATTATGGAAAAGATTATATGTTTATCAAAGAAATTATCATGTTCCTGAAGTGACAAAGATGGGATGCAATAAAGTGTTACAAAACTGTAGTTTGTGGTGTTCATTGTGACTGTTGTGTGGACTGCTTCATACTCACGATCTGTTTCTATAATAATGAAGGATTCATTCATGAAAGTGGATATACTATCACCTTGCAATACCATAGCTAGGGTGGGGGTGAAGGGAGAGATTGCCTTCAGTGCAAGTCATTAGGGGGTTCATGTTCAGCACCTCAGAGGAGTTGCCAATGGGTTTGAGTGCAATACTGGCATTCCTTAAAGTAGGTTGGATGGTATCACGGTCGTTTAAACAAATAACAGGACTTTTTTGTGGGCCCTCAACTTTGAGTTAAGGAGTGGCAACAGTCTGGCACAAACTGACTTTGCTACAACTCTTGCCGTGTTGCTCAGTGGGATAAATGGAGTGAAAAACCTATAACCAGATATTTGTGGAATGCAGAACGGTAGCAACAACACATACTCCAACTTCCTAAAGAGGAGTTTTTTGTTTTTTTAGGCATTGGTGGGTTTCACCTTCATCACTTTATTATTTTTCATTATTTGAAGGACTCTACATTTATGAAGGAAGTGGTCAGGTTCATCAGGTGACATGAAGGGGCATGATAACATGCAACAAAGTTATACTGTGTGATGTTTATTGTGATTGGACACACAAACTGCTAACTAGATGAACAATATATTGCACCTCCTCCTTGTTTGGTCAACACTTTCTCACATTAACTAGCATATTTTAAATCTATTTCTTAACCAGGTAAGTCTCTTTTCAGTAGCAACCCAGAAGCAGCAACATGTTCAGTCACATAGTGGGCAAATGTAGGTGGAAGGAATCAAACCCTGCATACTTGACAAGAAGAAGCAACTTGTAAATTGTTCAGACCCTTAATCTTCTGCATTCATTTTTTAGGACATTTTATAGCCACAGTCAAGAGATGGAATGAAGAAACTGAACTGGATCAGTTGAAAGATGGTAAGGGATAGTCCTGGCATTTTAGGACTACGGAAAACATTCAGCATTCTTACAACTGTTTCAGCAGCAAAATCCATGTGTACTGCTTGTTGTACTATGCTTATAATACAAACAACAAAAACAATGCTTTACATGCAACATTATTAAGCTGCAAGGATGCCAGTGTTACTCATATCAGCTGCTACTCACTTTTACATGAAAATATGCACATGGAAAATGTGATCCGTCCATGCCTATGGCAGCACACTAATAGACATGGTTAATCATGGACTGTGTCTAAGTAATCAGAGCTGCACAACTCCAGGCCCAATTCTTATTTTATTCTACTAACTTTTTTTCTGTTTCTACAAATGACAAAAACATCAGTACTTATTCAAATAAGAAATAATTATTTGTACTATCTGAATGACAGTTCTGCCTCACTACACTTCTAGAAGAGATACTAACAGCTGACAAGTGACACGTAAAACAAATATATGAACAGAAGAGATATTAACATTTGGTAATGTTACATGAAAAAAGCGATGTGCGATGAGAAGAGATACGAACAGCTGGGAATATGATACATGGAAAGTGATGCGTGGCTTCTCAACATTTGGGAATTCACAGACCTGTAATGGTGATCTATCTCACTCATTCTATTTGAGTGTCTAACTGGATCAACAAATCTCTGTATCATTTTCTGTGTAGAAAAAGAAATAGAAAATTGTTTTATCACTATATTTTGACAGATTTTATATTAAAATGTAGTAGTGAAATATATTATACTTAACAAATTAGGTTCCTGAGAACAGGAATTCTGAGCTAGACTTTGAGCTCCATTTACTTTCCTGGTAATATATGTATGGTTAAATATATCTATGTCATGTCATTCCGTAAGATGGTTGTTTTTAATATTATGTTCTAGATTTGCATAATCCAGCTGTTCTAAATCCACGCGGGTTATAGGCTTTGCTACAGATATGCTTAGTACATTATCCTGATCCAAGAGTCCTGCTTGTTTTAACACATTTCAGGACAAAAAATAAAACTGTCCAACTTGCATGCTATTAAGCTGTAGAATCATATTAGCAGCTATTCATTAATGCACAAAAGCATGCATGCCACAGACATGATTTAACAGTGACAGTCACTTTAATACACAAAAGCATGCATGCTACAGACATGATTTTAACAGTGACAGTCACTTTAATACACAAAAGCATGCATGCCATAGACATGATTTAACAGTGACAGTCACTAGTAAAATACACAAAAGCATACATGCCACAGACATGATTTAACAGTGACAGTCACTTTAATACACAAAAGCATGCACGCCACAGACATGATTTAACAGTGACAGTCACTTTAATGCACAAAAGCATGCACACCACAGACATGATTTTAACAGTGACAGTCACTTTAATACACAAAAGCATGCATGCCACAGACATGATTTAACAGTAACAGTCACTTTACCACCACTATGCCACGACAGCCACCACTTGTGGCAGAACAAAGTAGGGTATTCACTGACTGTGCTCCCCAGTTTTGTCACTAGTCCTACAAGTGTAAAAACACAGAAGTCATCAGTACTTATTTTTATTATAAAAGAATGTTGAATATTTCTGAGTGACAGTATTGCACTGTTATACTTGTTGAATTCTTTGGCAGTATGCTACACATTAAACCCAGCTTTGCTGTATTGATTATCATCATTCAGAAATTAGCAAACCAAGCAATGGCGGTCTGTGTCATACTCTCAATGTCTATGTGTCCAGAAGTGAATGGTGGCCTTTGTCATAATGTCAATGTCTGTGTCTAGACATGAATGGTGGTCTTTGTCATACTGTCAATGCCTATGTGTCTAGACATGAATGGTGGTCTTTGTCATATTTTCAATGTCTTTGCGTGGTCTGATAAAGGACAAGGAAGGATAGTAAAGGATGTAAGCTATAATTTTAAATCACTGGAGATAAGGACTTTATCTATTCTGGTTTGAGTTTTAAATCTATGATCAGTGTTTGTATAGCATAGTGATTTGTTATTTTTAGAGTTATATATATCATAGAGATTATGAGAATTTATCCATTTCTTAAGAATTTTAGCAGTGGGATGTTAGTCAAAGTGGATGACTACATGTATCAGAAGTATCTAATAAGCAGTTAAAATCACCCCCTTGAATCAGATTCCCTTTTGATATGCTATCAATAAGATCAAGATGTTGTTTAGCAGTTGAAGCACCCAGTCCTGGTAACCAGTAAAGGTTAGCAAGTGTCCAAATTCTATGATTGAATTTTAGGATAGTGATAGCTTGTAGTCCCTCGGGGGTCTTCATGCTTGTATAACATTTGAGGGCAGATAATATTATTCTTCCACAGGATCATCACTCCTCTCCTTTTAGACTTAAGCGAAGTATGAGCAAGTATCATACAAGTGTTTGGTTTCCAAACACCCATTTCTGTATTTTTAAAATGTGTTTCCTGTAGGAATACGATTTGTGGTTTGTTTAAGTTAAGGTATCTCAAAAGGTTTGACCTCTTCTTTGAATTATTGATACCATTAATATTAAGTGAAGCTAAAGACAAAGACATGGTGAGTTATAGGAGTAATTTCTCCAGCGGTCAGTAATAACTGATTTTATTATTTCAACGCATTCAATGAAAAGTTGACACTTCCAAACTTTGATTTGTTTAAGTGACATGTTTGCAAGAATCATCACTGTGAATATGATGTGAAGTATATTGTAATCAGGTCTAAGTGCAGAAAGAAACAATAAAATAATCATATTAAAACATAGAGAAACAAATAATGTATTTCCCCAACACATATATGGAATTAAAAAAAATCATGAACATAGGTATCAGCTCTGAAATGTACTAGTAAAGAGACTTCTGCTGTAAACATACAACCGATTGAACAGTTTCCACTAAGTTATTAAAATGTAGTGAGGAAAAAGGAGAAACACACATGTATTAGTATCTTACGTTACATATGTAATACTAGATGGTGAGGTTCCTATCGCTGACATGTATTACTATATGAGATAAAATGAGTTTAAAACAAACACAAAATCTTTATCTAATAGCTTTACATTATCCAAAAATGAACAGGTAAAAAGGAAGTTGGACTTCCCTTGTATAATATATATATATATATATATATATATATATATATATATATATTTTTTTTTTTTTTTTTCAAAAGACTGGTGCACATATATTAGAAAGTATTGTGAACAACAGTAATGAATATCAAAGGAGCCTATAGCCTGGCTCAGACATTTATATCTAGTTAGAGTATATGTCAGTCCAACTGAAAGTCTCTCATTTTGTATTTAAAACATGTTAATTAACCAGCAGTTTGTGTAAAGATCTATGGGACATTGTAATACATAAATAAAAAAATGCATAAATGATTGCTTGAGCATAGTTATTCATCAACACTCTAACCTTTTGTTCATCTATATTGTTCTAATCAATTAAAAGCTGGATGTAAAAGTAAAAGCTCCCAAAGATTTCTCTTAGGCTAACATTAAGGGGCTTCGCATTTATCTCAGTGAAATATATTAAAGCACATTTTGTTAAGATGGATAGATAATGTTGAACTTCATTTATTTTTAAAGGATTAAAAGTCTGAATACATTATTATTTGTAACAAGAAGTAGTGAATGACCAAATCAATAAAGGGAAAGTGAGGTGACTACATTAAAATGTGCTTAATGCTGACTGTTCACCAACACTGGGAAAATAAAACTTCATATAGGCTATTCTGATAATGGTAATAATGCAGCATCATATAGCTACTAAGCATTGTTAAGTAAAGGTTAATGATGATTATTACATTGCCTGTATTATTAAAACAAACTTCTTTACGTCACGCTCTATTTCATCTTCTATTCAGATACAGATAATTTATTATGTGTTATATTCTAACCAGTCATCTTACATCTATTTATTATTTCTTTTACTTCTGCAAGGTCTTCTTAACTTGGTCTTGTTTTCTAAACAATCTCAGTTGGAGTTTAGCTACTTTAGATATTTTACATATAATAGTGAAATTCCAACAAACTTTGTAATAGAGAAGCAAGTTATATGTTCATTAAGAAAAGGAACCTTATCATTAACTAGGTTGTATTGATGTAATAATGTTTGCAGTTTTTAAGTTTACCACCAGAGGTCAACTTTTAATCTATATTAAATCTAGTTGTTTACACCTTTTATTCATCTCATAAAAGACAGATGATTCTTAGAAGTTTTTTCTTGTTCAAAATTCTTGCAGTTATAAAAGCTTCTATATAGCCAAAAATCTGCAGATTGGACTGGATCTGAGGCCACTATCTTAGTGCAGCTATCTACACTATCATAATCACATTTAATGGTGTGCTTATTCACCCTAAGAGCTGTCAGCAAAAGATTCTGAGAAGTATTGTTTGACAGTGGCATCCAGGACTATCTCACCCATGTTCTTGTCCCTATAGTAATGAAACCTCTATTGCAAGACCATCAGTTATTGGAGACTATCTACCACAAGAGGAGTGGTTTTGGCCCAGAAATTGTAGTTTATTGGCCGTTTGGGCAATTTTTTCCATCTCTCTCAACTTTCTGGTTTTAAAGCCTGTGTTTGCGCTTGATTCCCACCTTTCCCGTAACTAGACTAGTCCAGGTACAGATTTGCTGTATCCAGGACTGTTTGTAAGCTTCTGAGCCCCCCAAGCCTTTGTATTAGAGTGCAGCCTTCTAGCTTATCAGTGGGAGTGGTAAGTACTAGGTAGCCTGTCTACCACAAGAGGAGTGGTTCTTGGCCCAGGAATTGTAGTTTATTGATCATTCTGGAAGTTGTCCATCTCTTTCAACTTTCTGGTTTAAAAGACCACATCTGCGCTTGTTTCCCATCTTTCCTGTAACTAACCTACTGGAAAGCACTAGAAAGCCTTAAACTGATACAAGCCTTCTAGCTTAAAAGTGAGACTTTGGAGTGATTGAGTATCAGTTTTCTGTATTTTCTTGCTGTACTTAACTGTTTTCCGCCTAAACACTGATTTTTCCAGCACTTATTGTGATTTAAAAGCTTGTTTTTTTTCACATATTGTACATATTTGACTGCTTGCACTTTTAAAAAGTTGTTTTTTGTTTAAATAAATTGTTTAACTGTTGAAGGCTACACACTAAAGTGCGATAGCCTTTTCTGATTGCTTGTAGTCTTTTAAAGCTGTTTTAAGTGCACTTTTTACTGTTTTTGCCTTATCTTTTCAAAAAAAGATTGTTTCTTGTTTCCCACCTTTCTAAGCTAGTATAGTCCAGTTTTCAGGCTAGTGCTGAATTCAGGGCTGTGTTACAAATTTCTGAGTTGCCCATACCTTACTTGGATAGAGGGAAGTTTCTCTGTTCACCTGTGAGAGAGGGGAACTTTGAGCAGCCATCTGTCCCTGGAGGAGTGGTTCCAGCCCAGAAGTTAGTAGTTTAAAAACCGCGTTTGCATGGTTTTGTGTGCCGAGCAGCACTGGTTAGCTAGGGTTAAATTATTCCTAGCTCCACTAAGTCTCCTCTTCAGTTTTTCACTTGAAACTAGTCTAACTCTCAACCTAAGCACTCAAAAAGCATCCTACAGTCCAGCACTTGCTCAGACCTAATAGCAAGCACTAATATACCCCGACACTTGACTGCCCAGCAGGGCAAGGCTCTTTATCCACCCCTCACCAACCAAGCGACTAAGCAGCTCACCCTACTATTCAGGCATGACCAAAGGGCAACTTCAGGTGTACTCTCCAGTCCAGCTGGTGAATTTGGGTATCCTGAGGCAATGTTACAACTGCTTCATGTAGACAGACAGCCCTCTCCTCCTACCACATATGCGAGAGATGCAATTATACAGCCAAACTGGAGGCTAAGGTCTCTCCACTCAAGACTGGAACAGACAGTCATGAGGAAAAGGTAACCACTTGCACCACACCTCCAGCCTCACATAGACCTACTAAACCAGCACTGGCAAAAAATACACATAAATACACAAAATCATACTCGGAGGCTCTCAATAAAAACCTGCAAAAGCATCAGAGAGCTCCAAAGCAGACACCCACAAACCTGTACCTCCCGTCACAAACCGGGCAACACATAAAACACAAAATCAATGTGCCGTACAATCACAGCCCTTAAGGCAAAATAACATACGTAACACACTAGTAATAGGCGACTCAATAGTCAGGCACACTGACGCCCCACTCACTAGGCTGGACAAGGAGAAGGTTACTGTTAGCTGCCTATCGGGAGCCAGAATCCGGCACATCACACAAGCACTCAGGTCACTCCACAACAAGTACAAATATGACTCTGTCATTGTTCATGTTGGTGTGAATGACCTGAAATGTACCTCCCTGGACTATATGAAAAGAGACATGGAAGAGCTCTCTGATCATGTAGCCCAGGCGAGTATGACCCTGACCCTGTGTAGCATCCTGCCCTCACCAAGAATGATACCTCAGTATAAAGAAAAAATGATCAATTTAAACAATTGATTAAGCTTCTGGTGTCATTCAGAGGGGATCCAGTGTCTGTCAGCCTGGGATGACATGCTCGACAAGCCGCGTTGCTTCGCAAGAGATGGCTTGCACCTGTCACCCCTTGGCTTTCGAATACTGGCCAAGGCTCTTGCTGCCCCCATAGTACCTTTTTTAGGCAAGGCTCAAAATTCAAACCCACCACCGTAAACAGCACAAGTAAAAAAATGAGGGTTATGCTACTCAACGCCAGGAGTTTAAATCTCAAAACGCATGCGCTCGAAGCACTTCTAAGTATGGAGAACGTCGACATCTGTGCAGTAACCGAAATCTGGTCAAGGCTCCAGAGAGCACTCCAGCACTACTGGGCTACAACTCATACCACACATTTCGGCCACAGAACACGGACCGAAACACAAAAGGAGGGGGTGTATCCATATTCATCAAGGATACTCACACCTCCAGTTTAGTGGTGCAGCATGATACCTCTGAGATCATCCATGTGCAACTAACATCGGGCAAATCTGCAATGCAAATTGTGGCCTGCTACGGATCACCCTCCATGACCCAGGGTCACCACTCCGCTTTTCTGGAGACATTGGAAAACATGAAGGTCCTACCGAACACCCTGATATTGGGTGATTTCAATTACCCTACCATTAACTGGGAAAACTACTTGAGTACAAACTCCCAGGCTCAGCGCTTCCTGGAATTTATCAACTCAAATGCTCTGGATCAGCTGGTAAACTCCCCTACCAGAGGCCACAACATATTGGACCTGGTCATCACCATCATGGGCGACAGGTGTTCCGTACTGGAGGTCAACCCGTCACTGGTTAGATCAGACCATAAACTAATCACCCTGGATGTCTACACCCCACCACCACCTCCAACCAAGGAAACCACAGTGAAAAACTTTTCTAAAGCAAACTTCACCTTACTTAAGGCAGAGGTGGTAAGTTTCACAGCCCCCACGCTAAAGGATAACACTGCCCAAGATGCAGAATCCTTTACAATTGCACTCTATTAGCACCTACAAGGATGCATGGATCATGCCATCCCTAGCAAGACCAAGACTCACTCCCCTAAGAGAAGGAAACCAGTCTGGTGGACCCCTGCCATAAACAGGTTATTCAACAGAAGGAGGAAACTAGTTCAGAAAAAAAGCATATCCCAAGAAGGAAAGACATCCCTGATCAGTATCAGTAAGAAACTAAGGTCCCTCATAAAATCACCAAGGCTAACTTTGAAAGAAAAATAGCCAAGTATTCGAAAGATAACCACAAAGCCTTCTTTAGCTATGTCAAGAATCTAAGTGGCAACTCGCAGATATGCTCTGAGCTAGTGCAAAACAGCACAAAATATACTGAACCTACTGATATTGCCAACATCCTAGCAGATAGATTCAGTGCAAATTTCACCTCCCTCTCACCTTCAAAAGGGCCCACAACAATACCAGAAAAGTGTAGTGTCCCGGAAATCACAGAAACACAGGTGAAAACAGCCCTTTCAAAAGCCAAAAACACACATCAATGGGGCCAGATGGTGTCCCAGGCTGCGTCTTGCATGAACTACAGAATGAACTAACCCCCCCACCTAAACACGCTGTTCAACCTCAGCCTCTTATGTGCCCATAGAATGGCACACAGCAACGGTTATTCCGCTCCACAAAGGAAGGGACACAACTGACCCTGGTAACTATCGCCCCATAAGCCTGACTAGCCTGGTCTGCAAGGCTATGGAGCATCATCATGGAACTCATTATCAAAGACATTGGGAAACTCCAAACACTTGACCCAACCCAGTTCAGCTTTGTTAAGGGCAGATCATGCCTACTAAACCTGGTTGACTTCTTCGAGACAGTTACCAAGGCCATAGACAAGGGAAAGGTGGTTCACACAGCCTACCTTGATCTCGCCAGGGTGTTCAACACCATTCCTCACTCAGGTATTATAGAAAAAAATCACCAGCCTGAACATAAATCTCTACGTCACAAGATGGGTTGCCAACTTGCTTACAGACAGAACTCACACGGTAAGAATAGCGGGCTCCAGGTCCAACTCTAAACCAGTCAGAAGTGGTGTCCCACAAGGCTTGGTTCTGGGACCCCTACTGTTCGGCATATATTTCTCAGAAGTACAGGCAAACACAGGAGGACTATGGCTAACCAAGTTCACCGATAACTGCAAACTGGGAGCCATAATTGACTCTCCGGCTGACACGGACATCCTTCAAAAAGGCCTTACTGAGACAGACACCTGGTGTTAAAGTCATGGCCCCAAGCTAAATGCCAAAAAATGCATAGTCATCCCATTTGGGAAAAACAAAACACCCACGAATTACCATATAGGCGGCAGCCCCCTTAATACAGAAGAGGTAATAAGAGATCTGGGGACCCAGGTAGATAGTAATCTCTCCTTTGACAATCATATTGCCAAAGTAGTTAGGAAATCCTTCTATGTGGCCCATCTAATTACTAAGGGGTTTGCATCTAGAAATAAAGAGGTTATAGTGCCCCTCTACTTGTCACTCATCAGACCCATCATAGAGTACAATGCCTCATTTGGGATGTACCTCACAAGACACATCCAACAGCTGGAAAGACCACAAAAGCACCTCAGCAAGAGGATTACTGGCCTCAAACATATGTCCTATGCAGCCCGACTGAAAAAACTCCAGCTGTACTCAGTGGCATATTGCTTACTCAGAGGTGATCTCTGCCTGACTTACAAAGCCATGTCCAACTCAGAATTGATGGACATGCTCCACCTAAAGAAATCCAAGTCACTGCGAGCCATGCGCTCTAGTGAGCTAAACCTCACCACAACAATAAATAGAACATGCTGGAGGGATAGATTTGTGTCACAGAGACTCCCCATGCTTTGGAACAAAATTCCTAACTACATTAGGCAGAGCCCCTCACTAACACTCTTCAAGAGAAGTCTTGATGAGTGGATGGGTAACAGAAAATACATCCCTGGGATCACTTCATTGGCTCTGCTTGACAGAGGCTCAGTTATTTAATCATTGGGGTAGCAAAAACCGACACACTCTGGCTAGGCTAAAAAATGCCCTCGGGCAGATAGCCTAGTACCTACCTATGAACCTATGAGAGCCCACATTCTGCCTCTCAGTAGTCATCTTGGGATTAGTGATTCTGTTTTCTCCTGGTGAGAGAAGGAGTGCAGTTAGGTTATTTCCTGGAGACTGCTGATCACCAGAAAGCTTAATAACTGCTTTATAGGTGACATCTTGGAATCTGTGCTTATATTCTGATCCTGGTGAAAGTAGGAGCAGAGTGCATTGATTCCTGACTCTTTCTGGTTGGAGAGTGAGTGTCTGTACTTAATGTACCTGATTGGCCTGGTTGCTATTTGAAGCATCTACCAGAAAAAGGATACAAGCCTGCAGACCCCTGTATCATCTGGGACAAGATGGTGGATCACCAAACAGGCTGTGGCCTGCTTCTCTTCTTGGGATTGGTGCTAACATTTTGCTTCTGGTGAGAGAAGAAGCAAAGGAGCATTGTATCCCAACAGAGTGAAGCTGTGCTGAGACCAGCATTAGTAGTAGCCAGGCAGTAGCCATTTATCCGACTCCCCTTGTCTCATCATTCTTGCTAAGCTAATTCTTTTTCAGTAAGTACTGCTTGATTTCTTTCTAACTTCAGAATATCTGCCTAAATATTTTACCCTTAAATTTTCAGGGTCTGTTTATTAGTTTCCCCTCAAGTCTTTGGCAGTGCTCTGTACAGAAACACACAAAACATTAGGATAGAAAAAGGGAGAATATTTAGTGACAAAGAAAAGAGGATTACATGTAAGATTACATGTAAGAGACTATCAGGAAGACGTCTTATGGCCGCAGAAAGTAAGGCCAGGAGAAAGCTAGGCCTAACATAGTGCACTAGGGAGGGAGTGAAACGTACTAGATGGCATCAGGCTAATCTGAATAAAAAGTTGGATGGGCAAAATCCTCTTTTCTTTGTCACTAAATATTCTCCCTTTGCAGATAAACTGAAGGTGTTAGTGTGCAGTTATTGGCCAATAGCCTTGAATGATGAAAGGTATGGGGACATTTTCCTGGAAAGGATAGTGTTTTCTTATGGGAGATCTAGTAATTTAAAAGAGCTCTTATCATATGGCAATGTGTATAGAGTACAAAATATCAGGGGAAGTTTTTCATGCAGAAATTGTATAGTCTGTGAGAAAATTAAAAATTTGGATGGGGTCAACATTAATGGCAAGGTCTATAAAGCCAGTGAAGTATATACATGTGAATCTAGTGGAACTGTCTATATCATAGGCCGTGGGTGCCCGCAGATAAAATGGTACATTGGACAGACTAAAAGAGCTGTCAAGAAAAGAATGATGGAACATTTGATTGATATAAGAAGGAACAGGATGGAAAATCCTGTAGCTACACATTTTATTCAGGTACATAGTAGCTCAGTAGAAACTTTCTTTTTCAGTGTGATGACAAAACCCAAATCTTATAACAGGGAGGTGGACACTAGTAAGTTGTTAATGTTGGAGTCCAAGTGTATAATAAACTTCAGGACACTACATCCCAAGGGTTTAAATATGGAATTAGATATCAATGTTTATAATAAGTAAACTGATATCGTCAGTTGCATGGTTGAAAATCTCACATTTTATTAATGGTAATGGAATGATGTTGTTGTCGTTGTCTCATTTTAATATCCGAAATAGGTGGGATTCAACTCAGTAAATTTAAAATTATGTATAAAATATGTTATGCATAGTTAACACATGGGCAATGTATAATGTGTGACGGGCACTTTGAATTATTGATTGGACATTAAAGGACGGCTAATTGAATGTATTAAGTATGATGTATATAAGAAAGCTGCTTGATGTAACAATTTATTCTTTGAAGGCGTAAGCCGAGGTACCAAACACATCAGTAAACTTTTTCTATCCTGATGTTTTGTGTGTTTTGTGGATTATTTGGAGGTGTTTGAGTGCTCTGTACAGACTCAGACACCTTTAGTGACATTTTTCTTGTAAAAGGAATATATAAGGAAACAGCTCCAATGCTTAGTAATAATGACCATCCCTCCTGGCATCTCTAAAGGTCAGTTCCTTATGCTTTCACTATTAACTTGGTGAACTTGGGCATTCTGAGGCAGTATAGCAACTGCCTCATGTACACAGACAACTCTCTCCTCTTACCTCTCAACACTTGTGAGAGATGCACTTATATATCCAAACTGGAATTAATGCACTCTTAAGTCAAGAGGAGAAGGTCAACACCTGCACCACACCACACCACATGCAACACATAGCCCCCCAGAACACCCACCAGCACAGCTCACACATAAAAACCCAAGCCACACACCCACCTTCATGGAGGCTCTCAATAGAAATCTACCCAAACAGCAGAGACCTCCAAGGCAGAAATGCACTCAACCACCACAACACAGCACAAACCACAAGACACATAGCTCACCTACACAGTGTGTCCCTCAACCTAAGCCCCTAAGGCAAAACAGCTTGCCCAATACATTAGTCATAGGTGACTCAATAGTGAGGCACACTGATGTCCCACTCACTAGGTTGAATAAGGAGAAGGTAACAGTCAGCTGTCTATCAGTTGCCAAAATCTGACACATAACACATGCTCTCAGATCACTCCACAACATGTGCAAGTATGACTCTATCATTGTCCATGTGGGTGCGAATGACCTGAGACGCACTTCCCTGGACTACATGAAAAGAGACATGGAGGAGCTCTCAGATTATGTAGTCCAGGCATGTATGACCCTAGCTCTGAGCAGCATCCTACCATTGCCCAGAATGATACCGCAGTACAAACAGAAAATTATTAACTTTAACAATTGGCATTTCTGGTGTCATTTTAAGGGGATCCAGTATCTGTCTGCTTGGGATGACATGATTGACAGACCTCAATGCTTTGCCAGAGATGGCCTGCATCCATAGCCCTGGGTTTCTGGATACTGGATAAGGCTCTTGTTACCCCTATAGTGCTTTTTTAAGGTGATGTTCCAAAGACCGAATTAGCACTGTAACAGCTATAAATAAATGCAATCTGAGGGTCACGCTGCTCAACGCTAGAAGTCTAAATCTCAAGATGCACTTGCTTGAAGTACTCCTTAAAATGGAAAACATTGACATTTGTGCTGTAACGGAGACCTGGTTTAAAGCAGCAGAAAACACCCCTGCACTACCAGGCTTTAACTCATTCCACACCTTTCAGCCTCAGAACATGGGCAGAAGCTCCAAAGGCAGTGGTGTCTCCACATTCATAAAGGATATGCATACCTCCAGACTAGTAGCCCAGCATAATTCATCTGAGATACTTCAGGTATAACTAACATTGGGTAAGATGGCAATTCAGGTTGTAGCCTGCTATAGGTCCCCAACCACTTCCCAAACTCTCACTCCACATTCCTAAGCACCCTGGAAATTATTAGGGTCCAATCCCAACATTCTCATACTAGGTGACCTCAACTACTCCTCCATCAGCTGGGAAAACTACTCATGCACCATTACACTGGCCCAACGCTTCCTGAAATTTATCATTTCCAATGCCCTGGACCATCTCATTCCTATCCCCACTGCAGGAAGCAACATCCTTGACCTGGTTATTACAAACATGGGCAACCATTGCTCTGCACCAGTAGTCAATTCCTCCCTGGTCAGATCTGACCACAAACTAATCACCATTGAAATCCACATCTCACCTACACCCCCCGCAAAGGTAACCACCATGAAAAACTTCTCCAAAGCTGACTTTGGGCTCCTGAAAAAAAAGTGGCTAGCTTCACGGCACCCATGTCAATGGAAAATAGATGCATGACTGCCAAATCATACACCAATGCACTGTACGAACATGTACATAAATGCATGGAACTAGCCATACTCAACAGAACCAAGACGCTCTCCTCCAAAAAAGGAAGCCAATCTGGTGGTTTCCTGCCATTAATAAACTACAACAGAAGGAAGAAACTGTTGCAGACAAAGGTGAAGTGCCAAGACTGGAAAAACTCCCATATTAGCCTCAACAAAAAGTTAAGATCCCTCATCAAAACCTCTAAAGCCAGCTATGAAGGCAGAATTGTGGCAGACATTAAAAACAACCACAAAGCCTTCTATAGTTATATCAAGAATCTCCACAGCACTACCCAGGTTTGCTCTGAGCTACTGCACAATGGTAACTCCTATACTGAGCCAACAGACATTGCCAACATACTGGCCAACAGATTCAGTGCCAACTTTACCCCCCCAAAGGACAAATCACAATGCCGGAGGAAGGCAAGGCACCTAGCATTATTGCAGCACAGATTAAAGCTGCATTGTCCAATGCCAAGAATACAGCTTCCATGGGACCTGACAATATCCCTGGCTGTGTTCTACATGAAATACAAAGTGAACTGGCACCACATCTGTGTGCCTTGTTCAATCATGGCTCACCTCAGGCTTTGTCCCTACTGAATGGCGCATGGCTCCAGTCATCCCTCTCCATAAAGGAAGAGCACCTACAGACCCTGGGAATTATCTCCCCATTAGCCTGACAAGTCTGATATGTAAGGCTATGGAGTGCATCATCATGGACCTAATTAACAAGGATATAGGGAATCTCCAAACTCTAGATCCCACGCAATTTGGTTTTGTGAAAGGTAGATCAGCTGCTCAGCCTGGTTGACTTCTTTGAGTCAGTCACCAGAGCTGTGGATGAGGGCAAGGCAGTTCATACAGCCTGTTTCGATCTGGCCAAGGCCTTTGATACCATTCCCCACTTAGGAATTATTGATAAACTCACCAGACTAGGCATTATCCCCTATATCACTAAGTGGGTTGCAAACTGGTTCACAGATAGAACCCACAGTGTGAAAGTAGCAGATTCCAAGTCAAAGTGCCGACAAGTCACGAGTGGAGTCCCACAAGGCTCAGTCCTGGGTCCTCTCCTGTTTGAATCTACTTCTCAGAAGTCCAGGCCAACGCAGACAGACTTTGGCTGACCAAGTTCACAGACGACTACAAGCTGGGAGCCATTATTAACTCCCCAAGTGATGTAGACATCCTACAGAAAGGCCTTACTGAGACCAATGACTGGTGTCAAAACCATGGCCTTAAGCTTAATACCCAAAAATGCATCATCATCCCCTTAGGGAAAAACTCAGTTCCCACTAATTATCACATTGATGGGAGCCCACTGAACACTGACGGCATTATAAGAGATCTGTGGACACAGGCTGACAGCAACCTCTCCTTCGACCACCACATTGCCACTGTGGTCAGAAAGTTCTTATATGTGGCACATCTCATTACCAAGGGTTATGCACCCAGGAAGAAAGAAGGTCATCATCTCTGTCTACTCTTCCTTCATTAGGCCATTCATCTAGTATAATGCCCCATTTGGCATGTAACTCACTAGACATCTGCAAAGCTGGAGAGGCCACAGAAGTACCTGATGAAGAGGATCCTAGTCCATAAACACATGTCCTACATGGACAGACTCAAAAAACTCCAGCTATTGTCTGTCTCATATCGTCTACTAAGAGATGATCTCTGCTTGACTTACAAAGTCATGTCTGACCCAGCTCTGTTAGAAATGCTACATGTAAAGAACTCCCACTCCCTCTGCATCACATGCTCCAGAGACCTTAAACTCATTATCACAATCAACAGAACATGCTGGTGGGACAGGTTCATAACCCAGAGACTGCCCATGCTCTGGAATAGACTTCCTATACATGTAAAGTAGAATACCTCAATGGCCCTCTTCAAGAGAAATCTTGATGAGTGGATGGGAAATAGAAAGTTCACCCCGGGGATCACTCCAGTGGCTGTACTTGATAGAGGCACTGGGAGCTAACATCAGGTGGCATGATGCCAGGGCACTTCTATGTGCTAGGCTTGAGAAGGCTCCATGGCCGTTAGCCTAGTAAACACCTATGAACACACCTATGAATCTATGTTATTTTTTATTTTTTTTGCATATAACTGCCTTAATGTCTACATTTATCAGGGCAATTACACCTTTTTTGTATGTAACTGCCTTAATGTCTACAATTAGCAGAGCTATAACACCTTCTAGCCAAAAATGTTATTAGATGACACCCAAATAGACCCTCTAGTCTTATGCAGCAATATGAAAAAGCTGTTAACCAGGTGTTGTACAGATACTCTGTACTTGTCTTCAGTCTAATAGAAGTTCCTTGGCACTGAAGCTTTAGGGTTATAACAAAATGTTCTCAAAAGGTTGCACAGTTTGCTGTCTTCAAGTATTACATAATCAGGACACACTACTAGAGATTTTAAATATTGTGTATATTTATGAAGTCTGGTCTGATTCAGGCTTAAACTTGTTTCTGTCAGCTTTAATTTAAATTAGTAATCATATTAAACTGTTATTTTCCAATTTCTAAACATCAGCTTGAAAATAATAACTTTTTATATAAATAAAAGAATCTAACTTACTTAAATGCAGCAGTCGGAGTGTTTTCAGCTTTACTTAAGAAGTTTAAAGCTATGGGTGCATCTCCAATACTCTTCCCTACACTTTCGATAAGGTGCAATATAGCAGAATGGATCAACAGCTTCCAGAAGCCTTAGGGCAGACAAGGCAGTTTAAAAACAGCTTGAGAGTCATCTCGATGTAAAAAAAAGCTTTACCTCAAATTTAAACAACATTCTTTGAGTAAAAAATGGCTTAGTGAGGTAAAAAAGGGAAAAGTAAGCTAAAACATGGCGCCATGTTTGCTAGTGGATGTTTCCCAATTTTATACAGTGTAACAGATACTTTAACATTAAGACATTAAATCGAGCAGTTAAGGTTAAATAAATGAAAAAAAAACAGATTATCTAATGTAATTAAGTTATTGAGACACTTTATATTATGTAGTTGGTTAAACAAGCTGCATTAGTATTTTAATATAGATTTATACATGTATGCAGCATGGAGCCCTCCCCCAACTCACTTAAAGAAGCAGCTGCACATATTAGATTTGCTAACAGTGCCTTATTTGGAAATCAACTCAGTTTTGTTTTTGTTTTCTTTTTGGTTATAAATTATCTCAGTATGCAATGAGATTAAACATTTTAAGCAATTCCTTAATATTATTACTGTAAATTAACTATTTGCTCTGTGTGTTAAATGATATTTAAACATTAATAACCATAATGCTGCAGTAAGTATGAATTAAGACACATTAATGACTAACAACAACAAAAAAGAACAAGATTTGATTATTTATTTACCATTTGATTCTTTGAGAGATGAATTTGTTGTGGCTGCTGAAGTCTCAGTTTTTTTGTTTCTTCTTTTTGACATCATTCCATGTATTTTTCTCAGATGTTCTCTTTAAAGAAGACAGGGAAAAGTCCATATCCTCTGCGATGGTCATTAGGTTACTGTTTGTTATAAAGGAGATAGCTTCATCCAGGTTTATTAAAGATTCTTGTACCAGAAGAAAGGTGCATTTTGACTTTTGCTGGGTACAATATCTGGGCTCTGATGTTTTGTTTCAGATGTTTAACCAGTGGCCAACAATTCTTACTCATTTCCAGAATTCTTGCAAAGTAGTCATTGTCAAAGCTGATGAGGTGTTGGCTAAATTTTAATGAGGCTTTCCTCCAAGCTGTTTTTAACACTAGTTCCTTATCAAGATAAGAGAGGAATTTTACAACAATAGATCTTGGTGTTGGTGTGGGGGATGGTGTTACTGGCTTACCAATTGCCGTATGAGTTTTTTCTATACCAAATAAGAGCCCTTCTTGCAAGTCCAAAATTTTGGGAATCCAATTATTCAAAAATAAAATCATGTTCTCACCTTCTGCTTGCTCTGGTACTCCGAAAATTCGAATATTGTATCTTCTCTCCCAGTTTTCAAGATCATCAATTTTATTCATTAGCCATGTGTTTTGTTTGAGAAGAAAGTCTGTGTGCAGTTCATCCTCCTTTAATCTTCCATCTATGTCGGTTATGGCTATCTCCATGTCCATTATTTTATTTTGATGTTATTGAAAAAGGTCTCTAAAAACTTCAGTTTGTTTAGAACTATTCTCACATAAATTCTCCAGCTTTTGTTGGAAGTCATCTATCTTCAGTGATAGTGACTGCACAGTGGAAGACACCTACTGTAGTTCTTTCCTCAGTGTAGCATCAGATTGTGAGGACTTGGAGCTGTTCATTTTCCTTCAAGTTTAGTCTCAAATAATTTGACAGGAATTGTTTGGAATAAAAACTTCAAAGTTTGTAAAGTTAAAGTTTAGACTGTTAGTAACTACATTAAAAATATATATATATATATATATATATAAGTCTAATTCCTGTCTATTATATTAATTTTAATTTTATAGAGCTCAGAAAAAAGTACTGTGCTTAGCTGGCCGTCTAGGCTCTGCCCCCATTTTTGCAAGTTTTGATAGTTATTCTTGGCTTTATTGTTCAAAGTCTTCATAATTGTGATATTGAGTGCCTGAGTCACATGATCCTTATTCTAGTCATTTACTGGATATTGAACAGTGCTGGAGCTCGCATGAATGGCAGCTTTAATGCATCAACCTGAAGGCCTGCAATCTAGTTTAACATTTGTAATTAAGTATACCAGTTGCATATCCTTCTGAAATGTCAGAGCTTGAAATGCAAATTCCTGAAATGTAGAGATTGAATGACAAACAATCTGTACTTAAATATATTAAGTCCAAGATTGCCATTTCTTAGAATATTCTCTTTTCTCCAAGGTATGGTAATCTTGGAGTTGGTATATGGGAGGCTGATGTGACATGCAGGATGGTTTGCCCTGTAAAAAAAAAACAAGTTTAAAGAAGAAAGGCAATATTCGTTATTCATTCTTCTCCTGTATTTCTGGTCTATTTTCCACATTTTGGGACTGAGCATTGCAAATCCTGACATTTCACCAGGGATCTGCACCAGCTAAGGTATAAGGTAGCTGTGTATCCTCAAATTACAGATTTATGTATTAGTAAGTCTCTGGGTGCCAGACTGGAGGAGTTATGAAAATGGAACTGTTCTTCCTATCTCACTCTCACTGCACCTGAATACCAGCCCCCCACCCCCCACCCCCCAGCATGGTTTGCATTACAGGGCTAAAGTCTGGGAAATCTGTGCTTATTTAATAACAGAAAACACATACAACAGTTAGTCATTTCTGGTAAATTGTAGGAGCTCAGGTGAGTGGGTGTTTTGATTCCTCCATAACAGGACTTGCATTCCAGTTATCTATTAGGTAGTAGGGTAGTATAGAAGAAGAAGAAGTCTATATTAGCTGCATGTGCTTCAGTCAGAAATCCTGCAACCTAGTCAACCAGTAGGCACTCAGATAGTACAAGAGGTGGGTGATATGGTGAGTGACAACCTTGTTGCATCCATGCAGCCACTGGTAGCTAGGTGATCTACTGATTTGAGGTGCTGTACGATGACCGTGCTCAGAGTGATATACTTCATAGATGCAGAGTGTGCTGGGGGTTATGACCTTATGGTTTCCTTCATCTGATAGAAGTGCCACAGGCTACTGTGCATGAAAGGACCTCTAAGACATCCTGTCTCTTATGAAATTTTGCACCGCTTTTAACATAAATGACAGGTGTTGTCTAGATGGTTCCTTTAAATGACATTCCCTCTTCCACTGGTACTCTTGTAGCTGTCAAAATCCCTCTAAGGGTAATAATTTTCAGTGCTTGTTTTGCTGAGGAGAAGAAAATTACACACATTCGTGTCTGCATTCTACTACTTTTAACATGAAACCTATTAGGCAGGACAAGAAAGAATTTGCAACGATTTGTTGAACATAAAAAATTTCCAGATATTTCTGCTTTTCTACTGGTGTGTTTTAACCACTCCCTTTTCTTTAGACTTTCTAGCTATTTTTAATTTATGATTATATCTTCTGATGTCCAAGTTGAGGCCTGTTTTCAAAGGAGGCCAAGGAGCCCTGTCTGGTTAAGAGATATATACACAGTCACACAGTAGGCAAATTGAGACTGAAGGAATTAAACCCAGAACTACAGAATGCAGTTAATAATTACCTTGAAGACTTAATTTTCTGTGCTAACTATTAGACTGTTGCAGCAGAGACATGTATGGAGTAAGCATTGTTTGGACAGATATCTGTTTTTTTCAACTGACCAAAAGATATAAGAAATAGAAATCTGACTGCAAGTCACCTGAGAATCACATGCTCGGGGATGAGGCACCAGTCCCTTGTATGTCCAGTGATCCTGTTTTTCTTCAAAACATGAAGTTATTGAAAGAATATTTTAAATTTAACATAAAATACTGCAACTTTTTTAGGGCTGAACCAAACCTTTAACTTTTAGGGACATTGCTTCAAAGATTGGGACCCCACTATCTTCTTTACACTTAATCAGAAGAGAAAGATGATGATGATAGCCTGTAGTTATTGCACAAAATGTCTTCACCTATGGGGTATAACATAGATGTGGATAATGAGACTCTTCTTTTCTCTTTGAATCCTTTACAGAAAATTTGTCCTTTGCAGGAACTCAGCCTTACTATAAATCACTTTACCTGGGTTAATACAGCGTTGTTTTCCATGAAGGGGGGATATGCTCAGTTCCTTAAGCTACACCAGCCAGAGTGCCTTTCTGTTTCACTAATTATAGAACCTTTTCATAAGGTATTTGAAAAAGTATCCTTAAAATCTGATATTCACCCCCAACTCCAAAGAAACTAGATGGACATTTCCAGAGACCCATAGAAAGACAGTAATTGATACAGAAATCTGACAACAGATACTGAGAGCTAACTCATGGACCCATGGCGCAGAGATCCTGAGAGCGAAGTCCTGAATCCATGGTACAGAGTGGGAACCGGGTGAGAGGGGAGTGAAGGGTGTAGGTCACTTATCTCTTCGGGGGGCTGGGGGGCACATAATTGGGGCACACTAGGCAGTGCTACATTATATGTGGATAGTGAGAAGCTCACTGCTCATGCCTTAGGGGTTCAGGAGTAGATTAGTGATGAATGGGAGGACATCACCTGTAGAAGTGGGGTGACATACATTACTGTCACTCCATATCACACCCCTCCACTATGCCTTGCCATGTGTGTACATTACGGACAGTAAAAATCAATGAAGTAAAAAAAAAAAAAAAAAGAAAAAGAAAGTTCAACCACCCCTGATGGCTTCCTAAATGATGACCCCTCCCATCTGACCCTCGTCTGAGGGATGGCGAATGGATGGACTGATTGGTCATGGAAGAAGCCAACAGACAGTTGGGGCAAAGAGTGAAAAAAAAGAGATTTTGAGAACTAGAAATGCAAAAATAGACTAGCATAACACTAGCAGTGAAGTTGGCGAGTAGATTAACAAGAGGAAAAAGTAAAATTTGGGATGGTGATTGATGCCAGAGAAGAAAGTGTCTGCAAATGCATCATAGAAAGGAGAGCCAAGACAAGCAGTTCTGGATCCATGAATATATTTGTTAAGGTTTAATTGTACCTCTCCATAAATACCTGATAGATATATGTTTTAATGCTATATTGAGTGTACTGGCTCTTTAAATAAAAGCTATACATTTACAGAAAGAAACATTTTTTCACAGTTTACTTGGATAATAAAATATCTCTTTTTATCATGCAGAAACATTTCACCAAGAGTTCCTAGAGGGCAATCTGGTCTAATTACAGAGGGCAAATATTTGGACAATTGCTAACACAAAGTAGTTTATTAGGTTGTCATGGCTGAACAGTATGAAATAATTTATTCAATTGTCAAAGTGAGAGAAGAATTTTTTTTTGACTGGCAGGTGGTCAGTTTGATTGGATCTGAAAATAAAGGATAGGGAACTGGTACAGTTCCCAAATATCCTCTTGATTCAAGATTTAAAGGGACTGCATAATACTGAGATCAACCAAAGGTCATTTACTTTTGTGGAGAAAGTGAGCACTTAATTACAGATTATGATAAAAAGCACTACTTAGAGGGAAAGGGGACATGCAAATAATAAGTGTGAGTCTACCAATAGATACAAATAAAACCAATCTCCTTGTCTTCCACCCTACAAGATCACCCTCATCTTATGTATTCTTTATCATAGAATCCAAGAATAAAACTGTTATCAGCCCAATAACTCACACCAAACTGCTAGGCATTGAAATTGTTAACTAGAGAGTCGATATCCACATTGCACAAACCATTAAAAAGGTTCACTACTTTACAGGAACAAACAATTTCTAACTAGAACCACGAAACCTACTATCGCCCACACTCACCTCCTGTTAGTGCTCCTATATGCCTCCCCAATTCTGACCAACTTACGAAAAACTGATCTAATCAAGCCGGAATCCTGTTACAATAAAATTGCCAAATTTGCCACTGATGCCACTCATAGGTCTTATCACTGCACATCTCTTAAACAGATAGATTGGCTCAAACTCCCCCAACATTTGCACTATTAACAATTATCCTTTGGCCACAAAATCCTCCAACAACCTGATACAGTCCCTGCACTCAAAAATCTTCTACAGCCATGCTCCACTTCCAGAATCCTCTGCTCCAGCAGTAAACATCTCCTGGATACTACAAAAGTCAATAACACATGGTGAATCACTCTTTTCAAACGTCATCCCTAAAATTTGGAAAAAACTATATAGGTTCATAGGTAGGTACTAGGCTATTGGCCCTAGGGCTATATAAGCCTAGCCAAAAAATGTACCCTGGCTTTCGCCACCCAAGAAAATTATTTTCCCATTATCTCCAGCTCCTCCACAGCCCAATTTAAAAAGCTACTAACATCATTCTTGAACAATGCTTGGCTATGCACCAGTAACTCACCTGGCTAATACTAACCTCTGTATTGGTAACCATATACTGATCATAGAGTGCTGTCGTGCTTGTCTTCCCAAACTCACTTACACAGCAACTCACTAAATTTTAATTGTTGTTATATATATTATGTTGTTGTTACCATTGTTAAACTGTATTTTTCATATCTGTTATAATACTATTGCACATTTATGTATTTTTCTTGCAAATTTTGTCAACTTCTACAATGATAATGTTTTATATTTTATTTTTGCTGGAGCTTTTCTCCGCAGGCCTCTGCTGAAAAAGGACCTGTGTCCAGTCGGACTTTCCCGGTAAACAAATATAAAATAAATAAATAAATAAATAAAATAGGAGGTATAAAATGAAGAGACATTTTTGGATGGTCTATTCTTTTAACTTAAACTGAAATAGAGAACAATATATTATCTATGATGGTTCAAGTGAGGACAGAGGAGAAAGGAACAATGTACAGAATGACAATTAAAATGTAAGTGTGGAATATTAATAAACACGTAAATATCAAAGTTAATATAACTGTAAATGATGCACAACGTGAAATGATGGCTTTTGCTGATTTTGCAAATGACATAATGGAAAGAATCTGCTGGTCAACTCCTGTGTTCCTTCACTGTCGACAAATTATGGAACTCACTTCCACCTTCTATAAGAAACACAGACAGCACCAGCACCTTCAAACAAATACTGAAAGATAATCTCAACTACTCCTGGCTGTGTTCATGCTCTATAACCTAACCTTATATAATTACTAAACTCCTATGTCTTTTGCTACTAATGACTGATGATGCTTTCTCCATATTTATTTTTTATTTTTATTTTCACTTGTTGATACTGGTACAATAATACTGATTAATATATCTCCATTTATACCTCTCTGATTGAATTAATTGAATTCTGCTTTAATGTATATTTTCTGTATATGTTACTGTATTTACTATCTGTAACACTGTTTCTACTTCTGTACCAATTAATGTTTATATCTTTTCTGTATCTGTGCTCTTGTTGGAGTTTTTGTCCCCAGGCCTCCACTGAAAATGGGCTCTTTTAGGCCCAGTGGGCTTTCCTGGTAAACAAATGCAATAAGTAAATAAAGAAAGAAAGAAAGAAAGAAAGAAAGAAGAATGTAGGGCCCTGTCAATCACTGACACACAGGTTAAAACCGCCCTATCCAAAGCCAAAAACACAGCTTTAATGGGACCGGATGGTGTCCCAGGCTGTGTCTTACAAGAGCTCCAAAATTAACTAACCCCTCACCTAAACACACTGTTCAAACTCAGCCTCTCTACAGGCTACGTACCCACAGAATGGTGCACAGCAACAGTTATCCAGCTCCACAAAGGTGGAGCCACAATGGACCCCGGGAACTATCGCCCTATAAGCTGGACTAGCCTGGTCTACAAGGCTATGGAGCGCATCATCATGCAACTCATTAACAGAGACATTGGGAACCTCCAAACCTTGGACCCTACCCAGTTTGGCTTTGTTAAGGGCAGATCATGCCTCCTAAACCTGGTGGACTTCTTTGAGACAGTTTTCAAGGCATTAGAAGAGGGAAATGAGGTCCACACAGCCTACCTAGACCTCGCACAGGCTTTCGACACCATTCCCCATTCTAGTATTATAGACAAGCTCACCAGCTTGAACATAAACCCCTACGTCATGAGATGGGTTGCCAACTGGCTCATGGATAGAACCCACATGATGAGAGTTGCAGGCTCTATGTCCAACTCTAAACCAGTTACAAGTGGCGTCCCCCAGGGCTCAGTCCTAGGACTCCTCTTGTTCGGTACAGGCAAGCACAGGAGGACTATGGCTGACCAAGTTCACAAATGACTGCAAACTAGGGGCCATAATTGATTCCCCAGCTGATACAGACACCCTCCAGAAGGGTCTCACTGAGACAGATACCTGGTGTCAAAATCATGGCCTCAAACTAAATGCCAAAAAGTACATAGTCATCCCCTTTGGAAAAAACAAAGTACCCATGAACTACCACATAGGAAGTAGTCCCCTAAGTACAGAAAATGTAATAAGGGATCTGGGGACCCAAGTAGATAGTAATCTCTCCTTTGATAATCATATTGCCAAGGTGGTTAGAAAATCCTTCTATGTGGCCCACCTAATCACAAAAGGGTTTGCATCCAGAATGAAAGAGGTTATTGTGCCTCTCTACTCATCACTCATTAGACCCGTCATAGAATACAACACCCCATTTGGGATGTACCTTACAAGACACCTGCAACAGCCGGAAAGACTACAAAAGTACCTCATCAAACAGATGCCCTATGCAGCCCAACTCAAGAAACTCCAGCTGTACTCGGTTGCATACCGCTTACTCAGATGTGATCTCTGCCTGACATACAAGGCATGTCCAAACCAGAATTGATGGACATTCTCCACCTAAAAAAAAACAAATCCCGGAGAGCCACACACTCTAGAGATATAAACCTCACCACAACGATAAATAGGACATGCTGGAGGGGTCGATTCCTGTCCCAGAGACTCCTCATGCTTTGGAATAGGATTCCAATATATATCAGGCAGAGCCCCTCACTAACACTCTTCAAGAGAAACGTTGATGGGTGGATGGTAAACAGAAAATTTACCCCGGGGATCACTGCAGTGGCTCTTCTGGACAGTGGTGCAGGGAACTAATGGCTCTGCTGGACAGGGGCACAGGGGACTAATTTAAGGGGGTGGCGTAACCCAACACATTCTGGCTAGGCTTATAAATGCCCATGGGCAGATAGCCTAGTACTTACCTATGAACCTATGAACCTATAAGAAGGCAATGGAAAACAGGTATCTGATATTGTGGTGGAAGGTAAGTGTTTTATATTACATCTGGAGGATAAAAACAGTTAGAAGAAGATGATAATGAAAAAGAAAGCACCTTACAAGCTACACAAGGAAGTGCATGTGACAACAAAAGAGAAGCAAAAACACCTGGAAGACTGAAAATGAAAAGGTAATAGGAATTTTTTTATTGTTTACAATTAATTTGAAATGCAGTTAAAATTAAAATAAGAGATATGCTATCTTACATTGGTTGAAATAGCAAGGTGTGGATGTTATTTATTTTTACATGATATTGTTGTTAATGAAAGTAAAATGTATAATTTTGTGGTAGAACAGGCTTTATAGTCAATTGGAAAATTGAATGTTTTGGCAAACAATGCTGTTTAAAAGGGAGCAGAGGTTATTATTGTGAACCATATGGTAGCATGGCCCTGGAGTTTATATATTGCTGATAGTTCATTGGTAGGAAATATGTTAGATTTTGTAATTTATATACATCAACAAAGGGAAAGTTAAGAGATTATTTATTTTCTGTGTAATAAAACAATAATGATTCTGAATAGATTAATACTTTGTGAAGGGGATTTGAATTTCCTATTTGAATGTAGCAAAGGTAGGAAGGGATATACAACAGGAACTATAATGTTAGAGGCAGTTAAAGGGCAGATTTTCAGAAAATAGAAGGAAAAGAAGAGGAAACATACAGAAGAGAAGAATTAGTGACAAAAATTAGATGATCTTTTATGTAGTAAGATATTTGTAAATTATTCAGTGTGGTGCAAAATAGTGGGAATTACACATCATTGGGTGGTGTTTGTGTTTACTGGGAAACGAAAAATTAGTACAAAGTTGAGGAGCAAGTTAATAAGGACATAAAAGGACTTTATAATGGTGGATAAGAAAACATTATTTTGATGGGTTATGGAAAGATCATTTAGATATGCAATTCTGTCATGAGGATTGGAGGGAGTGGCACACAGTTTATAAGATGAAGTTTTAGAAAACTTGAAAATTGAACAGGATAGTTTGGAGTACTACGAATAAGAAAGAAATCTATAGCTGAAACATGAAGAGAAGTTGAAAACTTTTGTGGTTAAGGAACAAGAGAGGAGGTTAATTTGTTGTTAGCCAAGGATATGCAAAATCTGATATATGTAGACTGTTTAAGGACAAAGAGCAAGTATAGGGGAAAATAACAGGAGATGGAGAAACTGAAAAAGCATTTGCAAAGGAAAGAAAACTCTTTAAACAATTAGGGAAAAAGAGTTAGGATGTAAGAAGATGATGTCAGAGTAATGGAAATTAAAGGAGCATTTGAGAAGGTTAAATTGGATGGGGTCATGTGAAATAACTTATAGATATTAGAAAGATATAGCTGTAAAGATGTTTGATATTTTAGAGAAGTGTTACATGAATGGGGGCTATATAAGAATGGGAAGGAATGAATGTATGACATTCTGATGATATTTTATTAAAATGGAAGGGAAAACAAAATATTAAACATGGAGACCATTAGCAATGGCTAATACGGATTATAGAATATTTAACTGAGATAATACTTTTTAGCTTGGGTATTGTGTTGTGGAAGATAATGTAGACAGAGGTGGTTGACATGATAAAAAAGAAAAAATAGGAAATTTTACATATTTTTTTGAGGATAGTAGACAATAATTAGACAGTAGGGGAGTAGAAAGGAAGGGTAATAGTATAGGATATTGCTAAAGTATTTGATAATATGAATCATGAGCAGTTGATAGGAATAATATATGATTATGGCTTTGGGAAACTCTGATTGGCTTACTAAATGGAAATTTATAGTAATTCATAGGCCAGGCCTTGTATAAATGTTTTTTGTGTGTAAAATAATTAAAATGAGGAATGAGGTTAGGCACAGTTGTGCAATGAGCCCCATGTTCTCCAGCTTAATGATGAATGCTATAAAAAAGAGATAAACAGTTTAGCACAGGATTGTTAATAGGGAATACAGACTTATTTGGTTGTGCCTGTATGTATGTCATATGTTGATGATATAGATTGGATTACTAGACAGGATGAATCAATAATTCTGGTGGTTAAGATTTTGCATGTTAGTTTCTGAAACATGATTGGAATTAAATCACGTAAGTGGTTTGGCAAGATGATATTAAAGGTACTGATACTTTTCAACAATAGCAAAACTGAAATGTGTGTAAGACTGGGGAACCTTTTGGAAAAGTTTAAATTGATAGGTGTCCAGTAAAAAGGCTATAGTGTGACTTATAAGAAGAACATTTATTTAATTAGGTTAATAAGCTATATATTTCCATAAGAGTGGAAAACCAGACCAATGAGGTCTATTTTTTCAATAATTTGCCATTCAAGACTAAATCCCATTAACAGAACAAGAATGCATCCAAACAAAAAAGTGCATTGAGTGTGTACTATAGTACATCCAGTTTTGTTCTTGAATTTGTTGCATTTATGAAATATAGTAAAGATAATGTTAAGGCAAAGTACAGTGTTACAGAAATTGAATGCGATATACTGATGAAAAGTGAAAGTGAAAAGAGAAAGGAAAAAGATTCTACAGTCAGGTAAAGTAGAAATGGAAGTTTTGCCACAATTCATGGTCCAGGTTTGACTTATTTTTAATTTTGGAAATATTCCTAAGAGTGAAGATTAAATATTATATGGAACCTCAATTTTTCTCGGACCATTCTATGATCACAATAAGCCTAAGCTGGACAAATGATGCTAAATTTGAAAGTAAAAGGATATAATCAGTCCCTAAACCAAATTTACTCAAAAAACAGGATGTTATTCAGGATATAAATAACATACTAGATTAACTGGAAACCAATATAACCTCTCTGCAAATCCCATGCAATATCCAATGGGCAGCAACTAAAGCACAGATTAGGGGAATTTTTATTGAGGGCAACAAATTATAAAAAAAGTAATAAAGAAATACAATCAAAATAAAACAATAAATAAAATAGAAGTGGAATTACATAATTTTAGCTCAACCCTAGAAGAACACCTGAATAGACTTCAAAAAGAGTTAAACATTCTGCATGCAGAACAATATTCATTTAAGGAAATGAAACTACTGGTAACATATGAAGAATGGACTCTAACACCTTCAAGAATACTATTGAGACTAGTATGTGTGAATAATAGTTCTCCCCTTATAACAGTAATAGTATACCAAGGAAACTCCTATAATATGAGTACAGAAATTATCAACATTTTTGAAGAGGTGTATACCCAACAATATGGCCATCAAACACAAATATTTACAGATTAAGAGACAGATCTTTTCTTAAAAAATTAAAATTCCCAAAAATAAGTCAAACCCAAAAGGAACTTTTATTGGCACCTTTCATACCTCAAGAAATACTGTCAATAATACTGTCAATAATAAACAATCTTAAAACAAGTATGTCTCCTAACTCAGATGGATACCTTGCTGAATTTTATAAAACCTATGGACATAAAGTATCAAATCACTTATTGTTAATATATAATTACATAAAGGAGCATGGGATTACAGATCTTTACTTAATCAATTCCAGGACAATTTTTATACCTAAAGAAATGACTGACAATAAAATCACATTGAACTCTAGACCAATTTCTCTGATTAACTTAGATATCAAAATTCTAGCAGAAGACTTGGAAAACAGATTAAAACATATATAACACCAAGTATAATATCACCAGAACAGTCAGGTTTTATACAGAACAGACAAACATGGGATAATACACTAACATTGGACACAATGATGTTACTATCTAAACAATATAGGAACCCAAAATACACACTTGCAATAGGCACATGTAAAGTGTTTGATAGATTAAACCACAACTTTTTATTTTCAATATTGCTTTACTCTGATGTGCTGTAAAACTTCATAAATATAATTAAGATCCTTTATGTGAACACTCATGCAGCATTATATATAAATAAGACAAATTAAAATATCAATAAATATTTTGAATGAGACTAGACTGGGTTGCCCACTATCCCCATATATTTTTAATTTGTACATAGAACCTGTCTTTGTACTCATAAAGCAAAAAACCTACCATTATATCCCAGAACTATTTAATGATAAAATAGCATTAACCGTTTTCACTGGTGACTTAAATCTATATTTTACACTCTGAAATATTGACTTGAACAAAATATTAGAATCCATTAACCGTTTTCAACTTTCTCCAATTACAAAATGAACCCCATAAAATCTTCTATATCACCTTAAATTCAGCACATCACATATGTTCATATTTTTCTGATTCAGAAATAAAGCTAAATTACTTTCTCAAAATATCTGGGGATATTGCTCCAGCATGACCAAAGATTATTTATTCAAAATAACTTTTTAAAACTGTGGTTAGATATTGAACAGAATATCCAGAGATGGAAAAAAGTAAAACTACATATCCTCTCAAACATAGCAATCATTAAAATGATTATTTTCTCAAGATTAATATTTCAGTTCAATTCATCTAATATATCAATACAAAACAAATTCTTTAAAAATCTAAATACACTTCTGGCTAAGTTCATTTGGTACCCCAAATCAATTAGAATTAGATATCAAAAACAAATTCATCCAAAAGAAAAGGGAGGACTGAGGCTACCAGATTTTAAGCTATATTATAATATAATATGCTCAAACAGAATTATTGTAATTTCAAACTATGATCCTAAAAGGAAAGAGTGAAGTCTGACATTGATCACATTATGGTATGAGTATATTAAAAATTGTAAAATTAACCCTAAAGCCCTTCCATTTCAAATAACATAATTTGTTAAAATACAAAATAATAAAACTACAAAAATGATTTGAATCACTAAACCTAACAAATGAATTTAATATGATGCAACCAATATGCTTAAATCCACACTTAATTAGTGAGATGAAAAATTTTTATAGCTACCCTCTTATTAAAGGGAGATGTCTATGGGACCTTTATGAATATAGGAACATATCTTTGGAAGATACAAGGATAGCCCTAAGTCTCACTAAAGGATATACTATAATCTTAAGACAAATGAGAGCTAACTGCTTCAATTATTGGTAATTTTGAAATAAATGAAAAATGATGGCAATATGTGTAGAACCTTATGGAATTTGTTAAAAACAAAGAAGAAAATGATATCTAATTTATACAAATTGATTGTATCCCTTAAATATCAGTCATCTATTTGAAACAAAATTCTTCATTTACTGATAGACAAAAAATTCAATCAATTAAAACATCAATGAAACTGATCCCTTAAAAAACTTATCTACACCCAATTAATGATCACAATGTTTACTTAGCCCCAGTAATTAATAATTTCAATGCAGAAATGTCCTGTGATTCTCCAAGTTTTGCCAGTCCCAAAAAGCAGATCTAATGCACATATTCTGGAGCTGCAAATGTACATACAAATTATGGTGTTTATTGACAGTCAGACTAGAGAAGATGGGTTATGAGAATTCTACATTATCATGGGGATTTGCAATCTTACATATTACATATCAAAAGCTACCAAAACAAAAAATACACATACTGATTGCCATTTTCTCACTAATAAAATTATATATTACTCAAAACTGGATAGATAGGACTCAGATCACATGGAAAGGCTTCAGACAAATGGCATCCAAAAATATGTTTTAGCACATAAACTTATAACAAATAATCTGAATAAACCCTTATATTTCTTAAAGTATCGGGATGCCATCCTTGACCACATCTTAAAATAAGAAAGGCAGGACAGAGAACTTAACATGTAAATAAAACCACATAAGAGGTATCTTATTTTGTTTGTGTTAGACAATATAGATCTACTGTTTACAAAGATGTGAAGAAGGTATGACAAAATGAATATATCAAATGGTAGTACAATCATTTGCACTTTTGTATCTAGTGTACATATGTTATTTGTTTGCTTTAATTGCTTTCATACACTCTAATATTTGTTAAAGCGAAATTCTCTTGGCATGTAACATGACAAATATGCTTAAAGAATATTTGCATTATAACTATATTGTTATTAAAATGCTTTGATTGTGATGGAAAAATATGAATATCAAAGTGTTAAAAAAGGAAAATAAAGAAAAATATTTGAGAAAAAATGAAATGAAGGTTTTGCAAACTGGAATGAAGAAGAATACGATGACATGGTATGAAAAATAGATGCATTTTGTTTTGAGAAAGCTCTAAAATATATTATATTAAGAAGAAGAATAAGCAGAATGTAGGATGTGGAATTTCGTCTGAACAGTGACTCATCATAATATTCCAGTTAAAGGGGAATGAATGGAAGGAAACAGATGAAAGTTTATATAGATGTGAAATGTGCGAGGTAAGAGAGACTGTAGACCATTTATGCTTTAAATGTAGCATTTGGGGAAGGTTCCGAATTTATTAATAAAGAGAGCTAACACAGGTAAAGGATATTAATGAGAAGACTTTATTGTATGGCTGGTATGAAAGCTATTAGATGAGGAAAGTTTGGTGACTTATGAATTAGTAGTAATGGCTGTATGGGAGGTAGAGAAAGGAAGATGTGGAGAAGAGCTAAAGAATAAAGAATGCAACAATGAGGAAAGGTTTAAAGATGTTTGGAAGCATATGTTTTAAGACAATAAAGGGGTAGAGGAAGAAATGAGGAAATGTTACTTGTTAATGTTTTTTTTTTATTCATTAATGGTAGGGAAGGGTGGCTGCGGTGGTGCAGCGGTTAGCATTGCTGCCTCACAGCAAAAGGTTCTCCAATTCGATACTTAGCCGGGGTGCCTTCTGTGCAGAGTCTGCATGTCCTCCCTGTGGTCGCGTGGGTTTCCTCCCACATCCCAAAGACATGCTGTAGGTGGATTGAATGCTCTAAATTGGCCCTAGGTGTGAGTGTGAGTGTGTGCATGTGTGTGCCTTCTGTGGAAGGTTGGGTGCTGGGCTGGCAACTCGACACTGTAAAACTCCACTGCCAATCATGAGCGGACAGATGATCCACTGTGGTGACCCCTAACCAGGAAAAGCCGAAATAAGAAGAAGATTCATTAATGGTAGGTAAGAACTGAGAATCTGTAGGTAAGATGGAATAACTGTCTATGCATATTTTTTAAATATGTAAGGTGCTTTAAGGTAGGATGTTAAATGATTTTGTGAAATTGTAATATTAAGGTATTTTGCTAAAAACTTCTCTACTCTTTTTGACAAGTGCTATGTGATCTTTTTCATCCACCTGATACCACTAATTTAGGCAAATGAGACTGCAGTTTAACAGCTAAATGGGCATTATATTTATTTCTAAACATGGATATGTTAATTATAA
Source organism: Protopterus annectens (assembly GCF_019279795.1). NCBI lineage: Eukaryota > Metazoa > Chordata > Ceratodontiformes > Protopteridae > Protopterus > Protopterus annectens. The sequence continues at coordinate 588,468,423 of NC_056751.1, forward strand.
ATACGCATAATATGTGGATACTCTTACATAAATAACTCATTTTATAAGCAACGGTCTCTATAATATCTGAGTAGTAGATACATAGATGTGCATAAGTGTGTGTAGCTCTGGGGTGTGGGATCATCCCCCATATGAGGGAGTGCAGTGCGGCTTGCCCACTAGCAGAAATATGTTTTTGTGATTTTGGGAGTGTTTCAGTTTTGACTGGCAAACTCCCAAATTTTTATATTTTGGATTCAAATAATTGTGTGTCAATTAAATGAGACATGACTATTCATAGTAGACCTGTGAATAGCATTGCAGTATTATATACATGCTTCAGGCCAGTGACTAGTACTGATTCTCTGCTACTTTATATAGTAACTGCTCTGGCACAAATTGACTTGGGAATGTTTTTTTCTTTCTTTTTCTTTAAAGAATTACATTCCTAAATGGTATTATTGTGACTTTCGTTGAAGTTTCTCACATACAATAATATGAGGATTTTTATTTATGTTATATTAAATCTTTTGCTATAAATTTTTTATTTTTTTATTTCTAATAAGTATTTTTTGTCATTGTTTTATTTACCTATTGGTTCAGGTTGTGACTGAAAAGATCCAAGGAGCGGTCTGTTTACCCAGTTAATAGAAGTTAAATAAATAAATATAAAACTCAACACAAACCGAGGCAAGAACTTTTTACCTTAGATAAGATTGTATTTGTGCACACCAATAAATGCAAATTGCTAGTTGTTAGTATTATGAGTGACTCTCAAACTGTCAAATGTATTTATCTTGTTTCTTCACTCATCTTCCAGATCTAGAATAGTTTACAGCACTACCAAGTCTAGGTATCTGATCTTCTTTTTAAGGCAGTTTTTGCCTACTTAGAGACACTTTCAGAGGGAGACTCTGTGAGAGGACTCTGCAACTCTTCATAGTTTTTTAGGTAAGTATTAAACTAGCTGCCTCTGTGTGCCATTTTAAGCATAGCCAATTTCTCTCAAAGTTCAGAATCAAACCCTGCACTGTACTTTTGATTATGCCAGCCCCAACCCTTGTGCATCACTCTTGTCAAAGTCCATATATTTTCTGTGACAGTACTAGTTGTGACTATTAAGGGGGGACTTTATACGTAGACTTTCATGTGCCTGTCTTATACAAAAGTCTGCAATAAAGAGGAAATGGTAAGTGAGATGGAATACCTAAGTATGCATCTCTTTATATGGTTCTATGAAATTTAACTGAAAAAAAAGATGATGAAACACAAAATGTCAAAAACACCAAATTTGAAAATATGATTTACCCTTTCCCCATTGTTGTGTGACCCAGAGTTAGTATATATATATATATATATATATATATATATATATATATATATATAATTAGCAGGGGGGTTGCCTACAGTATCTGTGTGTTTGATATTTTGAGTTTCAACATTTTTCTTTTTCAAACAAATGTAATAGAATCTGTTATATATATCTTTATACATTCCTATATTTGCCAGGAACAGCATTGGATCTTGGCTAGGCTGCTTTGCCAACTACTTTTACTTCACAACGCAAAACTTCACATGGTTTTGCATTCCTACTTTGTCTCCAGTCAGTAAATATGATAGCTTTGTACAGTATTAACATAATTTAATTCCAGCATTTATTTTATTTTCTATTGATTTTCAGACATTAGCAACACAGTAGAAATAGTTTGTTTTTCAACTTTCAGCCAGTTAACACCTGAGGTGGTGAGATGCATTCATCACATTGCTTTAGTTTTATATTCCAAAATTTCAAGATGACAGACACAATGGCACAGATATTTGTGCTACAGCCCCATAGTGTTTCATTCTATGGATTGGTTAGGTTCTTGGCTTGGATGCCTTCTGCATGGAGTCTGTATGCCCTCCTTCTGTCTTCATGCATTTTTGTGAGTTACTGCGGTTTCCTCTCACTTCTCAAAAATGTGCTAACACACATGTGCATGCTGTGTGTGTGTGTGTGTGTGTGTGTGTGTGTGTGTGTGTGTGTGTGTGTGTGTGTGTGTGTGTGTGTGTGCCTATATGCATGTCTGTACATGAGTACATGTGTGTGTGTGTGTGTGTGTGTGTGTGTGTGTGTGTGTGTGTGTGTGTGTGTGATTGCATGTGGGTCCTATAACAGGTTGGTAATCTTTCCAGATGTGCTTTGCAACCATTAAGAGTAGGATAAGCCCTGGCTGTTTGCTTTGGATTAAGGAAATTATCAGAGAATGAATGAATGAGCCAATGAATAAATACATGAATTAATGGATGAATAAGTCTTCAGACCTCTTGCTACAGCTCTTTCTTATGAAATCTTTCACTCGATTCCTCGTGGCTTTTGTTACAGCTCTTTCTTATGAAATGTTTCACTCGATTCCTCGTGGCTTTTGTTACAGCTCTTTCTTATGAAATGTTTCACTCGATTCCTCGTGGCTTTTGTTACAGCTCTTTCTTATGAAATGTTTCACTCGATTCCTCGTGGGTTTTGTTACAGCTCTTTCTTATGAAATGTTTCACTCGATTCCTCGTGGCTTTTGTTACAGCTCTTTCTTATGAAATGTTTCACTCGATTCCTCGTGGCTTTTGTTACAGCTCTTTCTTATGAAATGTTTCACTCGATTCCTCGTGGGTTATGTTACAGCTCTTTCTTATGAAATGTTTCACTCGATTCCTTGTGGCTTTTGTTACAGCTCTTTCTTATGAAATTTTTTCATTTGACTCCTCATGACTTTTGCTGCTTCTCTTTCTCATGAAATTTTCCAGTATTTTAATAGCTCTTTACACTTGTTCATTTGACAGTGGACAGTGTGGATTGTATATTATATAGTGGATTCCCACTTATGCATGAATCTTCTGAATTCATATTTTTTTTAATTTGGAAAACTGTCAGATTTGACAACATTAGGTATTTCCTGTCTCAGGAATATAGACTTTGCTTTCCATTTCTAGTATAACAGTTGCTGACCAGTTTTCCATCTGGCAGCTAATTCTTTATTAGTATCAGGATGAAATAACCCTCACCATGGTTAATACAGGAGTGATCCTCACCATAGTTAATACAAAAGCCATTCATTACACTGCCTGGAACTTCTTTGCCCCTCACAAAATCATTTTTCTGTTGTCCACATCATACATGGCTCAGTATAAATAACATTTTTGTGATTTACTAGGTGGCACCTTTTACTTAGCTTCTCTCAGTTTCTTAATACTGTTTTAGGAATTTTTTTTTGGTCATCATGTTTGCACTGTACCTCGTGTCAGGGTTTCTTATTATTATTTGCATTAGATGGGCTGCCAGATTCACTGATTTCTACCAATTCATTTTCTATGGGATATATGAAATAAGGGCCTCTGACTATATTTATCTGTGTTTATTGGCTCATATTTGCTGTCATATAATGTCTGATTTACAGTCTGAGCACCCTTCATTGCATTATCAACTTTACGACTACCTTTAAGAGCAGCTGTTCATCCATTCCCTCAGTCATCCTTTAATCCAGTATAAATGTGAGATCTCATAAATAAAAGTAGAACTGGCCCTAATTGATCAAAGATCCATTCTGTTTTTGTAAAAATTCATTGTAACTGAAATGAGTATATGGTAAGGCTTACTCTCAGGGTAAGGAATTCTTTGTTAGTGATCTACAGCTATCAGTTAATCTTAAATCTCCTTCATTCATCACAGTGGCACCCAGGTGACAATTATTTATCCAGAAATGTCTGTACCAGTTACATTTGAACTAGTAAAATTAACTAAGATATTTCTTAGTCAGACCATTAATTGCTGGAAGTATCAGGATGGGGATAGCTCAGGCCCATGGGCTCTTACACATCAGGCATCTCTTAGACTTAGACCTTTCTAGGATTAATTGCAAACTGACTGCTCAGAAATGCTGGTTCTCCACTAGCCTGTAATGAAGATGCAATATTCTGTGACTTTAGGAAGTTTACTGTTTTCTAACATCATCACCTTCACTCACATTTGGGTTTTTAGTGGCTACAGAATTCATAGTCCACAAATGGAAAAATAACAGCTGCTCCTACTTTTCTGGACTGTTTCTTTTAAATGTTGAGCAGATTTGTAAAATGGAATTAAGGGAATCAAGTTGCAGTTGAATACAATTTATGCTTGAGTTGTTTCTCATGAAGTGCATAATATATCAGCATTCACTTTTTTGAAATAATAAATATTTTATTAGCTTTGATACCACTGTTTTATTTGGATTTATCTGTAGATTAATGTTAAATTGTGTATGTTTATGTATTGATAATTTACTGCTAAATTGTGGTTACTGCAATAGATAGTCTGTATTTCTGAAGATTCTAACATGCTGTTGCAGTGTCTTTCATGTAATTCTTTTAACAAGGTCAGCTTAACCCAATTAAGACAATAACAAGCAGATGGTGAATATTTTTTTCTAGCTATGTAGACATTAACATTTTAGGATATCCTGTTCTTTGCACAAAACATGCTCTGAGATAAGCTTATTTACACATAAAACATGTCTGGATAAGAACATATAAAATTTGTCACACTATCTTTCTTTCCACATAGTTTGCAGACATTATAAGGGGTTACATGTAAACAGGTAGCTGAATTTATTGTATTAACAAATGCTTGTGAAATAAGGTTGTGAACATTTATACTAATAGCCATTATGGGTTTGGATTAGCCCATGACTTTGGGGAATTGTGGAGACAGAGAGGATTTTTAACATCGACAGACACAGAAATAAAACATGGAAAGTTTGTGAAAGATTTATTTGATACCTTATGGTTACAAAAGGTGTAGCTGTAATTAAAGTAAAGCTCATATAAAGGGAGACACTGTCAGTGTGAGAGGTAACCAGTTAACAGATCATGCACATAAGCAAACTTCTGGTTTGGATGTCTCCAGAAATTTTGTTCACATTGTGCAGAAAACATATGCAAAGTTCGACAACCATTGTCATTTTAATAATTTAATTACTTTGCAGAATGAAGCTCCAGAGGCTGAGAAGAAGAGGTGGATCAGTCAGTGCGAGCTGTTAACGGTATGCTGATTTATTGTGGAAACACCCTGAAGGCAGGGTAGTAGCACCTTTAACTGTACTTCCATGGTTGGTAAGGGCATATAATGTACCAAATCACACTGGTAAGTATGGAATTATTAATCTTATCCAGTGTGATTGGTCTGTCCCTCTTTCTCAATCTCTGCTTAGCCATTATGTAAATAATTGTGAAATCTGTCTGTCACATAAGGTAGCACCTCCAGTAAAAATTATGTTTTCTGTTTTGCCCCCACTATGGGGGCCTTTTGTAAATATTCAAATCAATTTTGTACAAATGAAGAAATGTGCTATGTTTTTATATATTCTAGTCACCGTCTGTGTTTTTTTTTTTTTTTTTGGTATGGATGGAAGTGTATCGATGTGCTAAGTGTGATGTTGAGATGGTAGTGAAGAAATTGCTAAAAAGAATAAATTCCACACAGTATTAATTCAGATGGGCTACTCATTTTACTGCTGAAATTATTAAAAGACTGTGTTATGTGTTTAAAATCTATTTGCAGTTACATTGCCCCCACTATCCTCAGTCATCTGGCCTTGTTGAAAGGTCTAACCAGACTCTTAAAACTAGAATTAGCAAAATTTGCAATGAAACAAGACTTAAATGGCCACATGGTTTGCCTGTTGCTTTGATGAGTATAAAAGAAACTGTAAATTCTAGCCATAAACCAAGTCCACATGCCACCTTCCCCACCAGTGGAAAACTGTGAATTGTTATTTACCCATGAAGCTTTTCTGAACCATTGCTCAAAACTTGTGTTTATCTTGCAGACTTAATAGATATGGCCATGACCTGCACTATCGGGTACATATGGGTTCTTTGACTTTATACTCTTGGCGTGTGTTAGTGCAAGTGCCACATGATGGTGCATATGTCAGTGTAAGTATCACACAGTGGGTGCATGTGTCAGTATGAGTGCCTCACGGTGGTGTGTGTCAGTGCGAGTGCTACACAGTTTTGATGCTCCACTGTAATCCTAAGATTGTTCTCCTCCTGCCTTCTTAGGTGTCACTAGGATGGGGGAAGAGTAAAAAGACAGGGCATCACCAGTACTTGACAGTAATGGGAGACTACCCATAATGCAACCTGATACCACTTTGATGCCCTCATAAATGATGAGTTTTATCATGCACATCTGCAGACATATCTAGAGGGCATCAATGCCCCCCCCCCCTTAATCCCTTGTGTTTAATGATGGCTGACCTATGCATAGAAACTTGTCAGCAGGTGTCTTGTTTCACATGTACATCTGGAGGTAGGGGGCAGTGTTGTCACTACAAAGTACACATGCGGCACATGGAAGAGGCATAATGGTGGCCATCACTGCCATGACTCCCACTCATTCTCAGGTCTTGGTGCTGCCGTACCTCTTACTCTCCAAACTTGCTTCCTTCAACCTCTCTATTTCCACCCTTAACTGGTTCTCTTCATACCTATTTAATAGAGCAGAATCTGTCAAATGGATGTCAGTGACTTCTCCATTCCTTCCCAGTCTTACTGGAGTCCCCCAAGGCTCCATCCTGGGCCGCCTATTATTTATCATTTTTACTAATGATCTCTCCCAATCCTCCCCCCAATCTAAACTCATACAATATGCTGATGACTCTACAATCATCTCTACCTCTGACAATCTAGCCCACCAACATACCCTCACACAAGACACATTACACTCTGTTGAAAGATGGCTCACAACTAACCAACTCCTACTCAGCTCTAATAAAACTAAACTTCTTCATTTCCTTCCCAAACTTCTACAATACCTCAAATCTTCCTAATCAATCTATTCCCTAAACATTACAACTATTCTGGCCGAGTCACACACTAAACTCCTTGGTATACTCATTGATGACAAACTAAAATTCGACACCCACATCAACAACTGCATCAAAAAGACCCACCAGAAACTTGGACTGCTAAACTGGCTAGTGTTCCATAACCAACTCCTTCTGCCTCAACTTCAGATGACACATTCCATCTTACTACAACCCCTAACCTCTCTATCACTAGAAACTCTCATCTCCCCTTACATCCCTAACCGAGAGCTTCAGAGCTCTGACCAACACCTTCTCCATGTATCCACACCTAATAAAATCATAACTAAATATCTTCATAGTCATGCAGTCTACACATCTTGGATCAAGCTCCCTCTCTACATCAGATCTCACCAAAACCCACTCAACTTCAAACTTGCCCTGAAGGACTACCCAAGCAACTCCTGGACCTGCCCTGTAATGACCCTACTTGATGCAATTTTCCTCCCCAGCCCTCTTCTCCCATCAAGCCACTCCTCCAGTTCTTTCATCCTATACTCTTCATTAGTTTTCTACTTCTGAGTAATCAAAATAATTATCTCCTTAAACACTTTTTACTGCATCAGACAACTCTCTCCGATATCTCTCTGGTTCTTACCCTGCCCCCTCCACATTATTTCCTGGACTTGACTCTATGTTTTAAGTACACATGCCTATCCTGTAGCCCTTACTTTCCAATTTCGCCTACTTCCCCACCTTGCAACCATATTTAACTGCATGCTATTATAAGTTTAATTGCATATTTTTAAGAATATTTAAGACAAATTTTATTCTCATTATAATTTTGTTTATATCTCTATTTTCACTTGTGTTTTTATCTGTAAATTCACTTCTGTAACTATTGTAACCATTGTATCTGGAGCTTTTCTCCTCGGGTCTCTGCTAAAAAAGGGCACCTGCCCAGCCAGACCAACCTGGTTAACAGGAGGCAAATGAATAAATAAATACATAAATAACTTTTCCCAAATGAACTCGAGAAGCCCTTACACTACTAGAGCTACCTGTCTTGACTTCTGACTTGAAGAATGGGTCTACATAATCATTGCTGAAATAGAAAAAATGCTTCATTGCAAGGTATTTAAGTAGTAGAAAATGTTAAATTTTACTCTAAAATTGATTACTTTGCACTTTTTTACTGACTGGTCAATATTTATTTATTTATTTATTGACATGTGTTGACCGGGAAAGTCCACTGGTTCAGAAACTGACTGTGCAATATTTATTGATTGATTAATATACAGTGATTAACTAGATATATGTGGATTGATAATCTTCCACACAGAGAAGTTTCTTACACTGTTTTGTTTTTGGATCCACTACACTTGTTTAGTGGGCTGTTTGAGACTTCGTGGATACCACGGAGATTACTTGTTATTTGTATTATGTGAATTTGAAGTACATACATACTGTAAAGATACAAAATAAATACTTTTCCATAGATAACATAAATGTTCCCTTGTGGTCATAGTCTTATATAAGAAATCCGTTTCTCTTAAAACTCATGTCCTGATAGAGCATTGTTTTTGAGTTAGAGATTATTTTAATAATGACCCCAATAACTTTCATAGTCAGAATGACTGGTACTTTGTTCCACAGTCTAGGTATAACTTGTGCAATATACATCTTCTTGTAGAGTTAATGGAAATGGAAATTTTTATACGACTGTGTCTGTATCTTTTCTATTTAACACAGATGTCAAAACCTAACATCAATGTGTTGGCTTCATCTGTAAAAGCCTGATTAGCTAAACATGATGTACCATGAACAAACTGATAACTTATACTATACAGACTCAAGAAGTTCAGTCTATCTCTATATTATTATCAGACTATTCACCTAAGTGCCTCCATTCATCTGTTCTTTCTTGGGCTGTAGCAGCCTTGTCGACAGTGCCACTGTCAGTAGCAGACATGCTCCTGCTAGGTTTTATAGTTGGTGCTATAGCTAGTAAGTAACTAACCAGACTGGCTGAATGTGAAGTACAATAAAAGGCATCCTGGCTTTGATTCATTAATTATGTAAAATGTTTCATGAAATAGCCCATCATCTTTGCCACTTCTAGAGGTGTGCCTGCATTAAAGAAAGAGCTCAAAACAAATTACATTCACTGCACTGTGGGAGACAGCGGAAGGTCGATTCGTCCAGTCAGCCAGTCTATCACGAGCTGGACAGCAGACTACTCACTGAGCCAGTAACATGTGGGCAGTGTTCACAACACCCTCGTGATATCTGAATTGTTTCACTTCACTCAAAGCATTCTTTACCACTTTTGGTATATTTCAGTTCTTCCAGATGTTCCTGAATGAGTTTAATACTAAGCAGTGATATTAACTGTGCGTCTCATGTAACTATCTTATAGATCTGTGTCTAAATCTGAAAATAAAAGAATCATCACAAACTTAACACAGATTTCTACAAAGGGGAAATGGAATGAGCTGTTAGACCAACACACTCTACAGAAGGGTACTGGATGCTACTTATTTGAATGGAAGCAGCTGTATTTTTTGAGTCATTTTATAGTAAAGAAGGTTAATGGGGTTACATTCCACCAGCTGCTCCTGTCATTGACAGAATCACAGGAAGCCACAACAATTATTAGAATCATTAGGCCTAGAAGAACAAGAGAGTTGTAAGACCCTCCCCCCCAATTAAAGTAACAGATAACCATCATGAAAACAAGCTTTCAGGGTACATGACAATATTAGTGGAGAAGGAGTATGCCCTCTTACAAGTTTAAATGTACCAGGAGACCTCAAGCAGGGATTATTCCTTTTTTATATTTTATCATTCGATAGCCAAGTAAGTGATCTTGTTCCTTGGTGTCTTTTCAACGGATCCCCTACACTACACCGACACACCACAAACCCGACAGCCAAAACGCCATCACCAAAACACTGACACCACACAAAACTGACAGTCCACATTACCCAACACCATAACACTGACTCACAAAACGCACACAGAAAAATCAACTTAAACCATTCTTATACACTACTACACAAAATTACACACACAAACTAAACTATCACAAGTAAAACATAAACAAGAATGTACCTGCAAATCACACACATCCCACTACACCGCAACAACCCATAACACCATTACCCACCTAACTCACACATCCCATTCACCTACCCCATACCTACATAAAAAATTAAACCTATACAAGACAAATACTTACACAAACTACAATTTACCCTACTGTAGGGTCCCTATCACACGATCGAAATGCAGTTTCCGCAAATACAAAATGATTGACATGTATTGCGTGAACTACGTAAACGCCGAACGTCCAAAACAGCGAAATCCGAAATTTTGAAGTGTTTTGGTTAGCCTGTCTGCTGTATAGCTCTGTAATGTAAGTGTGTGATAGTTATGGATCTTACGGTAGGGTGCGTGTTAAGGTAAGTGTATAGACAGGTAATGTATGTAAGATTTAGTGTAGTGTTAGAAGTAGGGTTTTGTTAAATGTATTTATGTGTATTGTTTATTTTGTTAGGGTATATCTCCGTAGAGGAAGTATACGGTAGCCCCCCACACCCCCCCTACTTATATATACCAGCTCCAAGATCGCACTACAGTGAGGAAATGGCATATTTCACTGTATCACAATCTCACCATTTAGTCTTACCAGAAAGACTTCCTGGACTCCGCTAGGCAATTGCTGCATGTGTGGAACTTGTCGGTGAAATGCCATGTCGCTATTCTGGCATTTCGTCATTCTGTGCTATTTGTCTTCTGGTGTCGATATTGTGCTTGTCGGTTAAGTGGGCTGTCGGTCTACTGAAGTAGACCCCTTTCCAGCAGTAATGTGGGCCATAAGAGCAAGGATAAATGCTTAAACAGCATGCATTTAAAGGGTTGAAAGGAAATAGAGTATGTGAAGGAAAGCAACATGGGCATGAGGAAAACTAACATGTCCGTATTGGAACTTACAAGAGACCAGGATCTACCCTTTGATGCCAGGACTTGTAAGGCAACAGTAGTAACCACTGTGTTCCATGATTAGGTGCTAACAGACTCAGGGGACTTTAGTCATAGTAGTCCTCCTTTCTTAAGCATCATCCCTTATAACTGACTTGGAGTCATGTATTCATGATTTGAATCTATTTCTGTGCACTCAGTTATTTGGATGTTAAAGGGATAACACCTATGTCGCTCCTTGGAGTTTTTTCCTTACCATATCCATTGTGGCCCATTTAATTGCAAACTCCTAGATTGCTATACTAACTTCTTGCTCTGAAAAACAGTTAGCGAAACTCATATATAATTTGTACTGCATAGAACATCCTTGAATATGCATTCAGCCACTGTTTTTGTTGCTGTTCTAAAGTAGCTAGGCAACCAGAATTACTTTATAACATCACAAAATGTATTCACTTAAAAGTTGTCAATAACTGTGTGCTTATGTGTGAAAATAATGAACAAAGTGAACTAAATTGATGGATTTATCAGTTGAAAAAGTATACATATGTATGTAAACTTACCGTAACAATAGGTTATATCCTGTTTAGGATATAACAGCCAGCCAGCTTTCACAGCTTATGCGCAAATTTCACTCACCTACATTGTAGGAAGCTCAAACACAGCAAGGAGGAATCCAACAGTCTTCATAGGTTCATAGGTGTGTACTAGTCTAATGGCCCTGGAGCCTTTACAAGCCTAGCCCATAGGATTACCCTGGCATCATGCCACCCAACCTTAGTTCTTCATGTGTCTGTCAAGTAGAGCCACTGGAGTGATCCCCGGGGTGTTTTCTATTTCCCATCCACTCATCAAGATTTCTCTTGAAAAGGGCCAGTGAGGTGCTCTGCTTGACATGTATGGGAAGTCTATTCCATAGCATGGGCAGTCTCTGGGTTATGAACCTGTCCCTTCATTGGGACATCCGTTCTGTTGATTGTGGTAATGAGGTTGAGGTCTCTGGAGTGTGTGGTGTGAAGGAATTGGGATTTCTTTAGATGTAGCATTTCTAACACAGCTGAGAAAGATATGGCTTTGTAAGTCAAGCAGAGATTGCCTCTAAGTAGGCGATATGAGACAGAGAATAGTAGGAGTTTTTTGAGTCTGTCCATACAGGACAAGTGTTTAAGGCATATGATCCTCTTTGTGAGGTACTTTTGTGAGGTACATGCCAAATGGGGCATTGTACTCAATGACTGGCCTAATGAGGGAAGAGTAGAGAGACAATGACCTCTATATTCCTGGATGCAAAACCCTTAGAAATGAGATGTGCCACATAGAAGGACTTTCTGACCACAGTGGCAATGTGGTGGTCAAAAGAGAGGTTGCTGTCAACCTATGTTCCCAGATCTCTTATAGCGCCTTCTGTGTTCAGTGGATTACCATCAATATGGTAATTCAAGGGTACTGGGTTTTTCCCAAGGGGCAATGATGACACATCTTTTGGCATCGAGCTTAAGGCCATGATTCTGACACCGGTTGTTGGTGTCATTGAGGCCTTTCTGTAAGATGTCAACATCACTTGGGGTGTTAATAATAGCTCCCAACTTGCAATCGTCTGTGAACTTTGTCAGCCAGAGTCCCTTTGTGTTGGCCCAGACTTCAGAGAAGTAGATACCAAACAGGAGAGGGCCCAGGACTGAACCCTGTGGGACTCCACTCATGACTGGTCGGCAGTCTGACTTGGAGTCAGCTACTTTCACACTGTGGGTTCTGTCTGTGAGCCAGTTTGCAACTTGCCTAGTGATATAGGGGTTGATGCCTAGCTTAGTGAGATTTTCTATGATTCCTGAGTGGGGAATGGTATCAAAGGCCTTGGCCAGGTCAAGGTAGGCTGTATGAACAACCTTGCCTTCATCCACAGCTCTGGTGACTGACTCAAAGAAGTCGACCAAGTTGAGCAGGCACAATCTACCCTTCACAAAACCAAACTGTGTAGGATCCAGGGTTTGGAGATTCCCTATATCCTTGTTTATTAGGAACAGGATGATGTGTTTTATAGCTTTGCTTATCAGAGTCATCTGGCAAATCTTGGTCCTAAACCCTTTAGAACTTTCATGTCAACTGAAGAAGGGAGGCTAGAGCCCTGCCACAGGTCAGTGCCATGTATATAAAAGTAAATGTCTTTACCCTGGCAAATAAAATCATATACGACATAAGTGTGATGGAGGGACGGAACAGCTACTGCAGCAGTGATCTGTTGATCATCTAGTGCCATGGTAAGTTTACTTACACAACTGTATTATCTTCATCATTAGATCACTGCTGCAGTAGCCAAAGTTATACGGGTAAAATACCAAAACTTAGAAAAGCTGGGAGGAAGAAGGATAAGGTTACAGTAGCCTCTGAAACTGTCTGCTTTGTCATTGGTTGTTGTTTTTTTCTTGTCTTTATAGCAAATAAATAACTGATGAAAATTTCTGAATGTTTTAGTTCTGTCAAGGTAGTAGATGATTTATCTGTGAACATTCAGACTGAAAAATCCCTTTGCCTTCATTTTTAAGTTCTCAAAAAAGAAAGGATGGTGAGTCACTTGGCTCAACGTAAACGCAGATACTACTTTAGGCATAAAAGAAAGATTTTTTTCAAGAAACCCTGTCTTTCTGGAAAAAAATTCTAGAAGATAAGGCTGACCAGCATGAGTGCTTGAAACTTAGATACTTTTCCTGTAGAAGTCAGATCAATCAGCAACACTGTTTTCCATGTTAAGAACCCCAAATCAGTCTGATGAGCTTGTTCATATGGAGCAAGTGTTAATTTTTACAAAAAAATTAAGATCCCAAGGAGGAGGCACTTGGTTTGTAGGTATACAGTGATGCAGAACCCTATTCAAAAACACACAGACATAGCAGTGTATTGAAAAAGGGGGACCTATGGTAGACATGCTGAAATGGCTCAAAGATGAACCTTGACAAAATATTAAATAGGTATAAAGGATAATAACTCACAAAAATATTGTAAAACCAGAGAAAAGCAGCCTTCAAAAGGTCTTGATTCTTAATGGCGCACCAACTAGGAAATATTTTCATTTTTTAATATTCGATTTCCAAGTAGCAGTTGTTTTGCCTTGTTTAGTCCTCACAGCACACACTTAGAAAAAAGATGTCTAAAAGGTATTAAAATTCTATCAGCCAGGCACTCAGCTGAAGTTGCTTTAAGTTGGGGTGAATTAAACACCCCATCTTGTATGAGTAAGTCCAGCATGTGAGGAAGCTAGTTGTAACTATCCTTGGCCATTTCCAAAAGAAGGGAGAAACACTGCAATCTGGACCAGAAATTACACAATTATGATCTTTGGTGAGTCCTTCTGAATGTTCAGAATGAACCTGGATATCAGTGGAAAGGACAGAAAATCATATAGGAACATTCCCATCCAAGGAAATGAGAATGTATTTGTTTTCCAGCCCTGATTGCAAGATGTTCTGGAGTAGAATTTTGTCAGTTGTTTGTCATGGATGAAACTGGACAGATCTATCTGTGGTGTTTCCCACAGCTGGATCAAATCCTGGTTCTGCTCAGCTTGTCTTGCCACTATGATTTGTTGTGACAAAATGTGAGAAGCTTCTAGAGTGAAATTGAACTGAATTGCTATATCCCAGGCTACCATGACCAATCCGCACAGAGGGTATGATTTAGGACCCCCTTCCATTTGTTTAAGTACCCAATCACTGTGGTGTTGTCTGTGACGACTTACAGAGGTCTTGAAGACCGCAGATGATTGAGAGAGCTGAATGCATTTATTACTGACAATATCTCTTTGATGCTTATGTTTTTGGGCTGTCTTAACTGTTTCAAGGACCCTGCACTTTTACTCTCAAAGACACAACCCTGAGGAAAGTCTGAGGTATCTGTTGTAACAGATTTGAACTGGAAGATAGAATGGCAGACCTGGAGTCAGAAAAAGTGTTTTGCCCACTAAAGCAGTTCCCTTTTTATAAATATCAAAACCAGAATTTTAAAAGTCAGGGTGTGATGATGACTTTATGTATCAATGAAGCTTTCTCATGTGGAGTCTTGTTAAAGGCTTCATGAAAAAAATCCTGAGAAATTCCCATTGCTGAAGTCCTGAACTGAGTAGCAAAATACAGGAATAGATCTAGATACGGATCTAGTATTTTCATGTGGGAGGAAAGTTTTTTAATGGAGGTATCTAGGAGAAACCCCAGGAATACTATTTTTATGGATGGAATAAGACATGATTTTTAAATATTCTCCAGGAAACCCAGTCTGCAAAAAAAATCTCTTATCCAAGTGGGAGATTCTTGACACCATGCAGACTGATTACCTAGTATTTACCTATGATCCTATGACTGGGGTAGGGTGGGGGTGGGGGTGTTCAAATTTATAGATAGCTATTCAGATTTCTGGACTGGCTATGCTTCCAAGAGGTTTCCCTCCTTCTTTTAAGAACCTCTGTGCCATTGTTTTTTGATTATATGCTTGCATGAGGGTTGGTGAGTCTGCTTAATTTGCTTCTTATATCTGGATCCTCAATTACGGATGAAATGTTTAACAAATGCACAGAAGGACAGCTGAAAAATCAAAGTCACCATTTGAATCAGTTTTCCTCTGTCATCACATTTCTTTCAGGACTTTAGCAGCAGATTATCCAAATACAACCTCCCTATCAGAGGAAAAATTCAGAATTTCAGCTTTTACTTTTTCAAGTACATTTTGAGAATGTAACCATTCAAGTCTTCTGATAGCAGACATCTCAGCTTCTTCTCTGCAAGAGACATCAGATGAGTCAACACTTTGAATGTTTGGTTACTTAAGAAACAGAAGCAATAAGAGCATTTAGGGAAGATTTACCCACAGATGAATGAAGAGTGGCAGTAATGTTTCTCATATTTTCAAAAGAAGCAAGCCAAAACTTTAACATGTAAGCCTGACAATTAGGAATTCTAAAAATAATTGTGGAAGAAGAATACAGTCTTTTTTTCAAATCTATCAAAAGCTTCCCTATGATTGTCAGAAGGAGAGGGTTAGCATTTATTAAATATTTAGCTGCAAAAGAATTTGAAAAAGAAATTACTGCAGGGTCAAATATGGTATTAGAAAATAAGTGTTTGTAAGATGAGGAACCTTCAGACAAGTTTCAGGTAGTAATAAATCATCCTCCAAAGGTCGTGGAACAGTAAGAACAGCAGTAGGGTGAGGGAAAATCCAGTTGTAATAAATCAAAATATAGTTTCAAAGAAACTAAAGATCGATTCATTCTAGATATGGTTTAGAAATGAAAAAACATTTCTGAGGGAAAATGAGAAGAAATACTAACCTCAGAACCAGAATCTGTTGTCTGAGGAAAAATAACTGAATTTGATCCCTTATTTCTATTTATTTTTTTTTTATTTTATTTTATTTTACATTTGTTGACTGGGCTAGTCTAACTGGATATATGTCCATTTTCAGTAGAGGCCCGGGGAGAAAATCTCCAAGCATAGGCTGTGACATATCATATAATTACATGCAAATAGCAAACAGAAATAAAAGGTTAAAAATATATATATATATATATATTTTTACAGATGTACAGACATTTTTTTACAGATGTACAGACATTATAATTTATATCTAGTACAGAGGAGGATAGCATATTTAGAATAAGAAAACTGTATTAAAGCACTAGAAGGAAATCTTGTTAAATACTAGTTAGAGGCAAGGTTACTGGTTAACTCAGGTAAACGTAAAAGAACAACAGAGCAGAAAAGTCTAGGGAGAGTGAGATGGGGATTTAGATATTAGTCAGGGTTAGAGCAGGGACATAGCCAGTGTATAGTAAAGTATTCTTTAAGGTATTTTTTGAAAAGCAGTGTGGAAGAAAGAGATGTGAGTTCCTTTGGAATCAGTTTCCAGGTTTTTCCCACTGTGTTAGTGAATAGTGACTCCCCTGCCTGGTTGTTTGATTTAATAGTAGAAACTAGAAGCTTATTAGCTTAGCGTAGTGTTGGCAGATTTTTATATGGGGTAATCAGATTGCTGAGAATTGGGGTATTCTTGGAGTGGTAAAGGATCTTTTGGGTGATGGTGTATTGTTGATAAAGTAGGTGGTTCTGTAGTTCTAACCATCCTAGTTGTTTAAGGTTGAGACAGTGGTGGGTTCTGAAAGGGATACCAGTGGCAAATCTGGCAATGTTGTTATAGCTGGTTGCAAGTTTGCTAAGGTTGCTTTTAGATAGATTGGTATAAATGGCAGAAGCGTAGAACAGGGTAAAGATAAGGTGGGTCTGGGCTATAGTAGTTCTAGCTTCTGGTGCAAGGAAGGGTTTGATTCTATAAAGGGAGCCAAGTTTTCTGTTGACAGATTTTATAGTAGTATTAATATGATCATCATAGCTAAGGTTGTGGTCTATTGTAATTCCTAGGAGTCGGGTTGTAGTGTCTGCAGTTATGATAGTTCCATTATTGGAGGTTACTGTGAAGTGAAATTGTACAGACTTTTCAGAAGGAGCAAAAAGCAATAATTTTGTTTTTTGGGGTTAAGAAGGAGGCAATGTTGCATGAACCAGTTTTCAACAAGATTAAATACTGTTTGGGTGAGGGTCTGGAGAGAGGTAAGGGACTCAGCTGAACATATTAAAGTAGAATCATCTGCATATTGTATACAGGTGGCTTGTGGAATTTTGGTATTTAAATCATTAATAAAAACTGAGAAGAGAAGAGGGCCTAAAATAGAGCCCTGAGGTACTCCAATGTTAACAGGGAGGTGCAGAGATAGGTTATTATCCCCGAGTACTGCTTGCTGTCTGTTTTCTAGATAGGATTTAAACCAAAGTAATGCCTGTGGGTCAAGGGATAGGGCTTTTAATATGTCCATAAGTAGGTGATGGTTAACCATGTCGAAAGCTTTTGAAAGGTCAATAAATAGAGCAGAAGAGAGTTTGCTACAATGTTTGTTTATATAGTCAGAAAAGGATAGCAGGGCAGTGGTGGTACTATGAAATGGCCTGAAACCATGCTGACAGTTAGCAAGTAAGTTATTATGGAGAAGGTGGTCAAGTAGTTGTTGGTGGATGTATTTTTCCATTATTTTGGCTATTGGAGAGAGTAAGGCAATTGGGCTGAAGTTAGAAATCTCAGTACAAGTACCACCCTTATGTAGAGGGATGATATGAGAGACTTTCCAGATGGAAGGGATTGTGCTTTTTGTAATTGTTCTATTTATAAGGATGGAAATGGGATAGGCAATGGCTTTCGCTGCTATTTGCAGGTATTTGGGTGGTAGACCGTCAGCTGAAGGGGTGCATGGTTTGAGTTTTTGAAGGAGGGTGCAGACAAGGGATGTAGGTATGGGTTGTATATGAAAGGAGGGAACTGGGCTGTTTGTGGTGATTAATGGGTTAGTGCTAACAGGTGGTATTGTTTTAGCTACAGTTTGAATGGTTTCAATGAAGTAGTTGTTAAAGGCATCAGCAATTAGCTTAGGGTTGTTATGGGAGATACCTGATGGTGCAGGAGTTTTAGAGTGCCCTGGCTTAAGTAGTTTGTTAATGCCTCACCAAAATTTTTGTGGTTTTTGCTGGTGGGTTTGTTGGAGCTAAAGGTAATAGTTTTTTTTTTTTATCGAGCAGAATTTCTTTTTTGGTGGCATTTCTTAGCTGTTTAAAGTAAAGGTGGTCTGATGGGTTTTTGGAGGATCTCCATTTGGCCCAGATTTTGTTATGTAGAAGGATATTTTGCCTGTTTTTTTTTAGTGAGCCAAGGTGCAATTTTGGTTCTTATATGGGTAGAGCAAGAGGGGGCATGGTATTCTAGGATTTGTAGGAATTTTATATTAAAGTAGGTCACCGCTTCATCAAGTTGAAGATGGTGTAGTGGTGACCAGTTACATGCCTTAAGTTCATTCTGGAAGCTCTCTGGAAAAAAGTGTTTTTTAGAGCGTGAGGTTTTGAAGTTATCTGAGTTGGGGCTATGTTTTTTTTTTTTAATTATGTAGGTTAGAGCATGCTCACTAATGTTATCTGGAAGGGTACCTGATTTATATTTGTCAGGATGGCTGTTGATAAGGATCCAGTCTAGGATGGTTTCTTTACTTCCTGGTTTGTGAATTCTAGTAGGGGTGGTTATTGTTTGGGAGAAGCCATATAGATTTATGTGGGTCATAGAATTAGGGGAGTTACAGGTGGCCCAGTCTATATTAAAGTCACCTAGCACTATGGTTTCCTGAGGTAGGTGAGTAGAGAGGCAATTAAGGATGTTTTCAAGAATATTGATATTATTACCAGGGGGAAGATAGCAGCAAAGTAGGTAAATAGATTTACAGTTGTTAACTTGAAGTTTGGCAGTAAGGGTTTCTGCATTTGTATCTAAGGGTAGGAGCACATTGAAGGATGTGACTTGAAGTTCTGTTTTATAGAGAATGGCTACACTCCCACCCCTTTTGGCTTTGCAGTCACATCTCAGGATGTTGTATCCAGGAGCGGTAATTTCATGGTCATGAGTTGAGGGTTTTAGCCAAGTTTCTGTAATACAGAGGATATCAAATGAGTGCACTTCTAGGAGTGCATGAAGTTGTGAAATTTTATTGTTAATGCTATGAATGTTGAGGTGGGCTATCAGGAGTGAGTTAGTGGGTCTTTTTGTGATAGTTATAGTATGAGAAGTTGGATTGAGTTGGTCATAGACAATGTTGTTATTGGGGCCAGGGTTTGGATGAATGTCGCCATCTAATAGGGGGTGTTGTTGAGGTGCTTGTATAATCTTTAGAATTTTGTAATAGTTATTTAAAGTTTTTTTGATTTGAAAGTAACTAACATGGTTGGATCTATGATATTTTGGTAGTATATAGATAAAAGTGGAGGTTATGTTTATATGGTTGAGGGTGTTTAAGTGAGAAGCAGATTGAGTTTGTTGGTGGGGGTGGTGAGGTTCAGTAAGTGAATAATGTTCATAAATGGTTAGAGTATAGGGTATAGTAAGAGAAACTATGATAGAAGTTAGGAGTAACAGATTTGAGTATGTAGTCCTTAGTATTGAGGCCATTAGGAAGAGTAGGATATCAGGAAGAATAAAGATTGAGAGAAGAGTATACTATAAGATAAAATAGAGGTGGCTGTAGGAGAGAAAGTTGTATAAAGATATCAAAAGGATGATTAGCGTGCAGAGGGTATGGAGAGGATATAAAAGCAGTAAAGTTGTTAAAGGAAGTAGTAGTGGGCAGGGATGGGTAGTTAATTGGCAGAGGTATGTGATACATTGATTAGGGGAGGGGGTGTGGTATCAGAAGTATAAAGCTAGCTACACTGGGGGTGGGTGAGAATTGGGGGTAGGATAGGGGAGCGAAGTGAGCCCGAAGGGCGAACAGAGCGGGTTAAGACAAGCAACTGAAAAGTGTCAGCAGAAAACAATCTGAGGTAATTTCAGTTGGTACAGGTAAGTGAGGAGGGAAGGATACAGTGGTTGAGATGGAGAGGGGTAGCTGAGTACTATTTAAGTGGAAAGTAGCAGAAAGACTGGTAAAGAAAGGGCAGGAAAAAGTTCCTTCTTTCTTTGTCAGATTAGGATCAGATCTTTAGTTAGGTTCAGGATCTTTAGGTTTCTGGGGAGAAAAGGTAGATGTACAGAAGAAATAGCCTAGTTCAGGGTGCCACCTAGTGGTCACAACTTGTATAGCAACCAACGCTAGAGTACAGAGATGGAAGGTAAAAATAAAAAATAATTACAAGGTTCCGTGAACAAATTACGGGAGATAACCCAGGGAGAGGAGAAAGTATAAATATTAAGGGGTAAAGAAGGTGGTATGGCTGCTGGGTATCCTGGCTAGGTAGAGCGCCTCAATGGGTACACAAGTTCTTAAGCCAGTGTTCAGCTTTTACCGCTAGGTTAAGATAACACGTACTTTCTTGCCTCCTTGGTAGCTGGGTTCTTAAAACTGGGCGGCAAGTTTCTTTTTATATGAAGAGATGCTTAGAATAGTTTGCAGGGGTCCTTTTCACCAGGTAGGTAGAGGTATCACAACCTTGTTACAAGATAGAAGATTTGAAACCTGGGAATGGTGGGGAAAATAAGAAAAAAAAAATAAATGCAGGGTAAGAAACAGTCATTAACATAGACATAGGTAGTAACACAGCATTTCCATTCCAACACACTTTTAAGCATTCATTAATGCAATTTCAGACATATAGCAACACAGTATACAATATCCGAGTCAAGAGGCACCATTACACAGTCACAAGGCACAGCCTAACCAAAAAAATAAGGTAGAGTTCTAGGTAGCATAACACAGTTTAGCTAGGAGTGCTTTTACAGAGTACTACTATGTTCTACTAGGTTATTAAGCAGTATAGAACAGTGAGCTATAGGACCCTGAGGCTGTCTGCAACATGAAGAACTTTGAGATATAACATTCAAGTTAGTTCATCATTAGCAACCATAAAAGAAACAGGAATAGGCAGAAGCATTGCAGGTCCATTAAAGCATAAATTAACAATAGCTTATAAGATAGTCACCTTATTTAGAAATATAGAGTCAAAAGGTTAATATCTAGTAGTTACAGACGACTACCTGTATTACTGCCCACACAAGTCTGAGGTGTCGCAAGCCTTTCTCCACTTCAAATATGCCTCAGAGGAATTTAGATTATCAGCAAAAGGGGGTTAAAGCTGTTTCTGCCAAACTCAGATCTATGCTAACATCATTGCTAGGACACGGTAGGCTCTAACGCCATATTGAGTGTGTTGCACTGTTGTTAACTTTAAAGAAAAGACAAGGAGGCTATGGGTTTGTGTTCCCACTAACAATATATATGTAACTGCTATTCCACCCCTGACGATGCATCAGTGTTAGAAGGAAGTAAATAACACAGATGTATACAGGGAGGTATTTAGAGCACTAAACCTATTGCTATAGGTGACCTTAATAGTGTCGGGAGAAGTGAAGTATTTAAAGAACTAGAGTTCCGTAAAGCTTTACTCAACAAAAGTTCCCCGAGGAAGTGTGTGGTAACTTGACATTACAGTTGGCAGGAGTTCCTTGGTGCTTAAGTAGTTGGAATCTTTGGGGCGATTCAGTTCAGACACGCAATTAGTGCCTTGGAGTCTCCTAGTTTAAAAGAATTTCCTAGCATAGTGGAAGATTGCTAGCAGGAAACACGCACAACCTGTTGTTGGATAGAGGTAGATAAGATGCTCTAATTCCCTGCAGTCATATAATGACTGTTGCCCCTGACTAAAAGGTTTACAGGGGAATGCCCATTTTTTCAGGGAGGTTCCATATAAAATGCATACTGCAGTGTAAGAGTTACTAAACTAACTAGAAAATCACACTCTAAGCTAAGTTGACCAAATACAAAGTTGATTTTAAATGTTGCACATAAGTAAATACTATAATAATCATACAAAATATATAACTGTATAACTGAAAATCTATGTCTATATAAAAGCTACATAAAAAACTAAAAATACATAATTGTTGTCTTATACACAACTAAATGGAAGCAGTAAGAAGTACTCAATATTCCAAAATAGGTTTAACAGATATGTATTCATTTAAACACTCTAAGCTAAGGGAGTACAATTAACGAGTGATACAGCGCCTAGTCACCGAAGTGGGATAGCTAACAACAACTCCACGTGGTGCACGCAGTATACAGATGACCATTCAAGCCACTCATACATCAGCAGAACATACTTAAAACAAAGTAGACATATATTCCATTGTAACTAGTATTTCCATCTATTGGCTGAGCCGTTTAGATAGTGAGTGAGCGTGAAATAATAAATAATATCATCAGAAGGTAGCTTACGGAGTCAAGGACACTGGGGCCAGGTACGCACAGCAGCCTGGGGGTAAAATCCAGATAGTTCATCACAATAGTAATCTTCAGAATAAATAAATAACATAAATTTATGTCTTAACAGGAGTACTAAAATGAGAACGGTTAAGAGGCTGAATTCAACCCTGATCTATGCCCAATAAACATTCCGTGTCTAGGGAAACAGAGAGAGGGGGAGATAAATATTTAACTTTCTGCTTCTATTTAACAGAAATATCCATAGAAGCAAACCAGTCATGTCAGGGACATTACCCTAGGAACAGCCATCTTAGACATACTTCCCTGGACTACATGGAAAGAGACATGGAAGAGCTCTCTGATCTTGTAGCCCAGGCAAGTATGACCCTAGCCCTGAGTAGCATCCTGCCATCACCCAGAAAGATACTGCAGTACAAGGACAAAATGATTGACTTCAACAATAGTCTAAGCTTCTGGTGTCATTCTAAGGGGATCCAGTATCTGTCTGCCTGGGATGATATGGTCGACAGGCCATGATGCTTTGCCAGAGATGGCCTGCGCCTGTCACCCCTGGGATTCTGGATACTGGATAAGGGTCTTGCCATCCCTATAGTGCCTTTTTTAGGCAAGGTTCAAATGACAAATTCACCACCGTAACAGGAACAGGCAAGCAAAAACTGAGGGTAATGCTACTTAATGCTAGAAGTCTAAATCTCAAAATGAGCTCACTCAAGGCACTCCTTAAAATGGAGAACATTGATATCTGTGCAGTGTCTGAGACCTGGTTCAAGGCTCTAGAGATCACCCCTGCATTACCAGGCTATAACTCATACCACACTTTTTGGCCATCTAACCTGGACCACAACAGCAAAGTTGGAGGTGTGTCTATATTCATTAAGGATATCCACACCTCCAGGCTAGTTGCGCAGCATAATGCATATGAGGTTATCCAAGTGCAACTAACTCTGGGCAAAACTGCAATCCAAATAGTAGCCAGCTACAGATACCCCACCATGCCCCAGGATTCCCACTCCTCTTTTCTTGATATACTGGAAAATATTAGGGTTCAACCAAACACCCTAATAATGGGAAATGTCAACTACCCCACCATTAACTGGGAAATCTACTCATGTACCAACTCCTTCAGTCAACACTTTCTGGAATTCATAAATTCCAATGCACTGGATCAACTTATCCACACTCCCACCAGGGGCAACAATATCCTAGACCTAGTCATTACCAACATGAGTGACCTGTGTTCCACACCTGAAGTCAATGCCTCATTGGTCCGATCTGACCATAAGCTAATTACCCTAGATATCCACATCCTGCCCCCACCCCCCATTAAGGAAACCACGGTAAAAAATTTCTCCAAAGCCAACATTATGCTTCTTAAGACAGAAGTGGTGAACTTCATGACACCCATGCAGATGGACAATACAGTTATGACTACTGAATCCTACACAATTGCACTTTATAAGCACTTACATGAGTGCATGGATCTTGCTATCCCAAACAGAACCAAGACGCTATCCTCCAAAAAAAAGGAAGCCAATCTGGTGGTCCCCTGCCATAAACAAACAGTACAACAGAAGGAAGAAACTGTTGCAAAAGAGAGTAAAAATCCCTTGAGTGGAGGACCTCCCTGGTCAGCCTCAGTAAGAAGGTGCGATCCCTGATAAAATCCTCCAAAGCTAGTTACGAAAACAAAATCGCCACCGATTCTAAAGACAACCACAAAGCATTATATAGCTATGTCAAGAATCTCAATGGCAACACTCAGATCTGCTCTGAGTTACAGCACAATGGCATTAAATATACAGACCCAACTGATATTGCCAACATCCTGTCAGTGCTAACTTTACCCCCCTCTCACCCCCTAAAGAGCCCATCTCTATACCGGAAGAATGCAAAGTTCCTGTAATCATGGCTGCACAGGTAAAAACCACACTCTCCAAAGCCAAGAACACAGCATCCATGGGACCAGACAACATCCCAGGCTGCATTCTACATGAACTACAGAATGAACTGGCACCCCACCTAAGTACCATGTTCAGTCATAGCCTCACCTCAGGCTTTGTGCCTGCTGAATGGCACACAGCAACGGTTATCCCACTCCACAAGGGGGGAGTCACCACGGACCCTGGGAACTACTGCCCCATTAGCCTGACGAGCCTGGTCTGCAAGGCCATGGAACATAGCATCATGGAACTTATAAACAAAGGCATTGATAATCTCCAAACTCTGGACCTCACCCAGTTCAGGTTTGTAAAAGGCAGATCATGTCTCCTAAACCTGATAGACTTCTTTGAAGCAGTCACCAAAGCCGTAGACAAGGGTAAGGTGGTTCACACAGCCTATCTAGATCTTGCCAGGGCTTTTTACGCCATCCCTCACTCTGGAATTTTAGATAAACTCACTAAACTAGGTATAAATCCCTGTGTCACAAGATGGGTTTCCAACTGGCTCACTGACAGAACCCACACTGTGAAAGTAGCAGACTCCAAATTCGACTTCAGACCAGTGACAAGTGGAGTACCACAGGGTTCAGTCCTGGGTCCTCTCCTGTTTAGTATCTACTTCTCTGAAGTACAGGCTAACACAGAAGGTCTTTGGCTAATGAAGTTCGCAGATGACTGCAAACTAGAAGCCATAATTGAAACTCCTAATGATGTGGACATACTACAAAAGGGCCTCACTGAGACAGATGCCTGGTGTCAAAGCCATGGCATCAAGCTCAATGCCAAAAAGTGCATTGTCATCCCCTTTGGCAAAAACTCTGTACCCATGAACTACAACATAGGCGGTAGTATACTTAACACCGAAAGTGTGATAAGAGACCTTGGGACACAGGTGGACAGTAGTCTCTCCTTTGATAATCACATCGCCACAGTAGTCAGGAAATCCTTTTACGTGGCACACTTCATCACAAAAGGTTTCTCATCCAGAAAAAAAGAGATCATTGTTCCCCTCTATTCATCACTCATTAGACCCATTATAGAGTACAACGCCCCTTTTGGTATGTACCTCACAAGACATCTACAACAACTGGAAAGGCCGCAGAAATACCTCACAAAGAGGATTACCGGCCTCAAACAGATGCCTTATGCAGACCATCTCAAAAAACTCCACCTTTACTCCATTACATATCGCCTACTCTGAGGTGATCTCTGCCTAACATACAAAGCTATGTCAAACCCAGAGCTGTTGGACATGCTCCACTTAAAGAAATCGCAATCCCTCTGAACTACATGCTCTGGAGACCTAAACATTGTCACCACAATAAACAGAATATGCCGGAGGGATAGATTCCTGTCCCAGAGACTTCCCATACTCTGGAATAAACTACCTATCTATATCAAACAAAGCTCCTCATTAGCACTCTTCAAGAAAAATCTTGATGATTGGATGGAAAATAGGAAATTCACCCCAGAGATCACCTCTGTGGCTCTGCTCGACAGTGACACAGGAAAATAATTTTCTTGGGTGGCAAAAACCAGAGTACCTTTGTGGCTGGGCTTGTATATGCCCCAGGGCTGATAGCCTAGTACCTACCTATGAACCTATGAACTTTTGAATTGGAAGATTTTCCCCCAGAGGGAACTTTATTGGCCAGCAAAGGAACAGCACAAGTTGACAGCCAATCCCCAAAGGCCTCAGAGGAGCATACTTTTCAGCGGCAGGAAAGTTCTGAAGAGCTTGGTACACAAACCTGTTTTTTTAGGCAGCTCACCTTCAGCTGATTGATGGTTTACTTGCATTGAAGGTGCTCTGAAGCACTGGAAGCTGGATGGCTGTTACATCCTATGCTGTATGTAACCCATATAACTAATGGTACTGCAGCAATGATTAGTATGATAAACATTAGTGTCTACATTTTGTTTGACTTACACGTAGGGAAAATAATTAAGTACTTAATTAGTTACCACTTTTTCTGGGTTGCAGAAGGGGCCATTGCCATTTAATGGCAAACACCTGAGTTCATAGGGAGGGACATGGAGACCAGCTGTAAGGCAGCTGATTGTTGGAGTCTTAGGATTACTTTACAAAGCCTTGTTTGCTAAATTAGACTTTGTCAGACTCAAGCTAAAAATGGTCACCAAAATTGGTATTTTGTAGTTCAGCTGAGTACTTATCAACTGAGGACTGTTTGCATGAGGATAGTTCACGAAACAGAATTCATAAAGTTACTGTTTTCTTTTTACTTTCTGACAGGCTTTGTGTCTTTGGATTCAGTTATAAAAGAGAACTGATATTGGGGGTCTGTTGTTGCATGTGAGGGTTTGGATAAAGCAGATGCACAAAATAATTGGTTCAAATATTCTATCTGGACTGCTAGTCCTGACTAAATTGACTTCATTTAGTTACTAATTGGCACGGGCCACACTCACACATACAGATGTACACACACACACACACACACATACACATACATGGATAAACAGATGTGTACATGTGTAGATACACAGACACAACAATACATACAGACACACATACACACAAATAATGCAGACAAAAAAAACATAGTTCTTTTTTCCCCTCGCTTCCCCTGTCCCACACACACTTATTCCATGAAGGGAGTTGTATGTTCCTTTACTTCAAAATTTATTTATTATCAAAAATGAAATCACCACACTTTGGTAACAGTTACATTTCTGACGTAACCACAGTCATGAGAGTGCGTTTTTTGAGATTCCCTTAATTTTGTTGAATGTAGTTTGGCTAAACCACAAAACACTTAGATAAATTCATTGACAACTCATGTAATCAAATGCTCACTTAGATGAAATCTCATTTTAAAGAATGTGTACTAGTTTCACATGGTGTGATAAAATACCAGTAGAAATATGTAGAAATGAATGTAACTCTTTATATGGCTAATTGTAAACCTAACAATTGGTGCCAATGACTTTTGTCTTTGTGCACCGCAGTAGTTCACTGTGATTGGTCTTTATGTTAATCTCTGAGCTTGTTTGATGATAAACTTCTTACATTTGAAAAAGGGGTGTGAGCATAGCTCCCCGCTTGAGAGATGAATGGATGTCTGTCCTGCATTTAAAAAAACAAAAAGTATTTTCCTCTGGATGATACTATTAATTGTAATTTTTCTGATTTTTTTGCAGATGTTTTCAGCTGACCATCAGCTGCACTCCCTATCCACATGGCCTGTTGTTCCTGCCTTGACCTCTGATAGCCTAATCCTGGAGCAGCATCGTATGGCTGTTGGAAAGTGTTTTTTGTAATTCCTCACCCAACATGAACTCACTCAGTAACACCCTGAGGCAAGATGTGCCATGAGCATGTGGTGTCAGTGCTGTATTATTTCTCACTTCTACAAGTAACTGATATCAGCTGGATGCCATGTCTACCTTTAGGCAGCACTGCACAGCTCTTATCCTGATCACCATCAGGAAAAATCAAACCAACCATGCATGTATGCCCGAAGCATGTGCACCTCCCTCCTCCCAGGATGGGTACAGCCCGTGTCATGTAGCTTACAAACCAGCGTTCATACTTGTGTCACCTGGGTCATAGTCAGGTCTTTCTCATTCTATGCATTTGATGCAGGTCACTAACTGTATTTTGATTAACTGATTATATTTTTAAGTCAAACAAGTTCTTAACCTTTTTTATTCCTATATTTTGAAATTCAGTCATAAGAATCAAATTCAATTAATTGCAAACATATAAAATAATTTTCAATATGAGCATCATGAAAATCAATTTTTTCATCCATCATCGTGAAGAAGAGCAAATACTGATTCTTATTTATACACACTTCATTTTTATGAAGGTCTGAAGAAGTGTTGTTTGAGACCATGAAAGCACTAACCACATTCACTGTTTTTACTAGTTGTTCTACTATTAAACCTGCTTTTGTATATTTCAGCAGTGGTCTGACTTGTTGTTGCTGTTGGCTGTTACGCTGGATGGTGCTGTGTGTATAATTCTACTTATCTGTTGCTCCAGCATCTCATTTACCCAAGTGGCTATTTGGACTTTGTGTGTATATACTGATTCTTATTTACCTGGAGTAATGTTTTCTGATATGCTTTCACATGTTTGGAATGTTTGGTATAATGAAAATGTAGGGAATTACTTTCAGTGTGAAAAGCCTGACAGATCCACCTTTGCAGATTTTCTTTACCCATCATGAAATCACCTGGATCAAAAGATAATTAGTATTTACCTGGAGTGGAATTTTCTGAGATACTTTCATAGTGTTGATGTTTTAGGTACACAGGCAACATTCGTTAAGTAAGCAAAAAAAAAAAAGTTGCTAGCATAGTATTATAACACATTTTTTGGTAATTCCCTTTATGTAATGTACTATTCTCAACTCACATGGTAACTCACCATGTTAACATTGCATTGAATGTGGATTGGTAATAAAGCATCCTGTCATGGATAGCATTGCATACACATGAATTTTCTGAAAACTGCAGGAAATGAAGGGCAAGCGGTACCTAATAACCTGGTAGATGAAAGCCTGTTTACCCACCACCACTGCAGGGATGTAGCTCCCATATGTGGATGAGAGACAGAATAATGCCTAGAGATTTCTCATCAATGTCTGTAAAACCATGTTCACTACATGGAAAAAAGTTTGTGAAGCACTGACTAATGATACTATATTTGGGACATTAATGGCTCAGTACTGTAATTCTGAAACACATAATTTTATGCCCTAGAAATATGGAAAAAATCAAAACTGCAGATAAATAACAGACACTTGATATTTGTTATTTTCTTTTAAAGTTGTTGTCATTTTTTGCATACTCAGTGGTATGCGTGCATTCTCAAATTCCATTTACTATAAATATCTTTCGCTCTCTTTCTGTCTGTCTGTATATATATATATATATATATATATATATATATATATATATATATTACTTCTGAAATTATATGTGCTAACTCTGAAATTGCCATACTTCAGAACCACCATGAACCACCCCTGACTGCTACACAAATGATGCCCCTCTCAGCTGACATTCACCCTAGTAATGAGGAAAGAATGGGAAAATGGGAAAAGGGAAAGATGATTGGCAGGACGTGGGGCAAAAATATTTTTATTTAATTAAAACAAAATTCTTTACTCAGTTTCAACAATGATGGTCAAATGCATGATGCTGAAAGACAGCTATGAAAGAAAAGATGTTACTATAGTTTGTTGTCTGTTCTATTAATGTAAGTTTTCTTATGGCACTGTCTAAAACTAGATCTAACAGAGTTTTTAAAAAAGATGCAAACTTTTGAAATTTCCAATAAATTATTCTCATGCACCAAGTTTCACATCTCTGCCAGCTGCTGAATTTTCTTCTTCCTGTCTACTTAAGAGGAACATCACTAACTTTACATAGGCCTTTTAAAATTTTTCCTCACGTCAGGTTCATTGTGCTTAAAGTGAGCTAGTACTTTCTGTTTTGGTTTGCAGTTCCTAGATTTCAGATATTTTTATAGAAATATGAATTGAGCTACTATAATTTTTTATTATGCTGTCATTACTAGATTTTTTTTCTTTCTGGTTTCCTACTGTGTCTTTTTTTCTGACCTTTTTTTAATCTAAAACATTTTTAAGCAGAGCCGTGGTGCAGAAGTTAGCCTCAAAGGGATTATTTTTCCAGTTTTGACTCCCAGAAGGGGTACCTTCAATGGTGAACTTGCATGTTCCTCTTGTGACTCTGTGTTTTTTTGCCAGGGATGATCTTGTTTACTATTGCATCTCAAAAACTGTAGTTGGATTTGCAGTGCTAAATTTTTCCTAGTTGTGTGAGCATGACTGTCATGTAATGGACTGATGTCCCATTAAGGAATATTTCTAACCTTCTACCCCTTGCATGCAAGGAAGGACTGGCTCTACAGCCTTGCAACTCTAAATTAGGTGGCTATGGAAAATACATGGGTGGATATAACTGTGGAGCTTGAGTCTTGTTTCAAGTGTTAATGTGGATACTTTATCCTGTGCTTTTAATGAAAATGAGCATGGCCCAGCTGGGCAACCTGGCCATTAATAATCTAATGAAATAAATAGTACACAGGCAGCATGATCTCAGACCCTGCTTGCTTGTGAAACAGAAAATGAAAAAGAATAGTCATACTGGTTTTATTGTGGCATAAAAGAATATGATTTCATGTCTTCATGTGCCATTTGTTCGCCTACATCTTCATTTTATGTTACATTTATTTATTGAATCATTCATCACCAACTAAATTACAAGGTAGGAAACAGGAGTATAAAATAAGACAGAAGGTGATTATTAAGTGCCTCAGGTGGGTACTTATGTGCATTCAGTGCCACTTGCACGAAATAAAGAGAATTAGCTCAACTTCGCAGTGTTTCCCGTTTTCCATTTGTGTCAGATTTAATCAAAACCTACATGCTCTCGGCTTCTCTAATATAAATAGCAGTCAGTTATTTGACTCACCGTTACTCAGCTGTGATTACCTTAACTAGGATTAACCCCTCTTTCCATCTATTTCAATTAGTCCTCTGTAGTATTTCTCCTCCTGTCACAATGTAGTTCCCACATACAAACTCTTTACTTATGATCTATACACAAAAAGATTAACTGAGAAGATAACCAAGACGTTCCATAGCCAGAAAGAATGACAAGAATTACTATTAGTCAAATGTAGCTTTTCAGTGCCAGAGGCTCAGTGGATAGCACACAGAAGATGAGAAGGGTGTACGTTTTATTCCCACACCAGGTGTTTTGATTCATTTTCTAGTCCTGGCACTGTAAGGGGATACTACTCTCCATGATTTGCCATCCACTGAATGAGACCTTAAACTGGGGTGCCATCTGCCTGAGTTGGTGGTAGCTCAGATGGATATAAAAGGTTTTATGGCACCAGAGAGAAAAAAGTCACCATGAATACTACTTGGGTATACCCTGAAAATAGGCTATGCCTAATGGGACTAATAGACAGACAGACAGATAAATAAATTGATTTAAGCAACAATCCACAACTGTGCATGGGTATATGAGGATTTACCCATGGTTGGTGTAATAATCCATGGCTGTGCATGGGTATATCAGGATTTACCCATGGTTGGTGTAATAATCCATGACTGTGCATGAGTATATCATGATTTACCCACAGTTGGTATAATAATCCATAACTGTGCATGGGTATATCAGGATTTATCCAAGGTTGGTGTAATAATCCATGACTGTGCATGGGTATATTAGGATTTACCCACAGTTGGTGTAATAATCCATGACTGTGGATGGGTATAGCAGGATTTACCCACAGCTGGTGTAATAATCCATGACTCTGCGTGTGTATATCAGGATTTACCCATGGTTAGTGTAATAATCCATGACTGTGCATGGGTATATCAGAATTTACACACGGTTGGTGTAATAATCCATGACTGTGCATGGGTATATCAGGATTTATCCATAAATGATGTGGTTTCATCACAAAGGAGTCCCCCAGCATATGACAATAGAATGTTTGGTTGCTCAATGGTACTTCAGTGGCCGGACTTTTTTATATAGGTATATGCTCGAGTTACAATTAGCACTCTGGTTGGGTTGTCCAATCAATGTGCTCATTTTTGAATAGCAATGAGCAGTCATTGTATAAAGATAAATAGATCAATTATCCCAACTACCACTGGATCATCATACTACCAAATCTAATATCTACTTACACTGCCATACAATTTGCACATGCTCTAAAAACACTATTCTGAGCCCTGTTTGAGTGCAAGTTAGAAGGCCTAGCCTTAGTGTTACAAATCTAAAAACCCAATTGCTGCGTTGCAAAGTAAGCTTCAGTCACAACACATAATCATAAGTAACATGGTTCAGATCTAGGGTATCTGTCCCTTTCCAGTCATACCTGATGACAACCTTAAGTCAGCTGTTCCCCAGTAGGTGGATACTTCAATGTTCAAATATAACCTATGGACTTTTAGGCTGCTGCTGTCATGAATCAAAGGATTAATGTTTCTTGGCGACAGTGTCTTGATGTGACTCTTATTCAAATGAATCCATCTCCTCCTTGCCATATCAATAATCCACTAATTCAGGACATGCTCAGATTATTTGCAACTAATTTCCCCCCTGTGAACTTCTCATATCCTGATCACACATTTGTGTATATTATAGGTTCATAGGTAGGTACTAGGCTATCTGCTGAGGGCATTTATAAGCCTAGCCAGAATGTGTCGGCTTTCGCCACCCGATTGATTAATTAACTGATCCTCTGTCAAGCAGAGCCAATGATGTGATCCCAGGGGTGTATTTTCTGTTACCCATCCACTCATCAAGGTTTCTCTTGAAGAGTGCTAGTGAGGGGCTAGAAACATCTTTGCATATCATTTTTTGTTTGTTTGTTTGTTTTAGAAACAATAGGTGTTTGTTTTTATGCCTGGCGTTGGATTTTAGTGACTGCCTGCAGTGGAAGCCCAGTTTGTATTTTTGTCTCCCTTAGGCTATTGCCCTAGAAATTGCATGCTGCTACTTCCATCAAACTAAACTCTTGTTGAGCTAGGCCCAAATGGCCCCATCCCTATTCAAGGCAGTTGTTAAAACAGAGATGTATTTCAACTGGCTGGGCTGCTATAATCATAGGTTCTTATATGCAGTTGTAGTTAGAGCTAAATGATGCTGAATGATAATAAGCAGGACAATGAAGGATGAAAATAAAGAAATACAGTCTCACGTTTTGAATGATTTCATAGCCTCACTTTGGTTTTATTTCACATTTTAAAAGATACACTGTTTTAATTTCCATAAGATTATAGAAACAATTTTAAAATAAATAAGATGAATGCAGTCCTTAACATACATACATTATGCAACACTTCACACATGCTATTTCATTTTAATTCACTTTCGTACAGGTCAGTATAAAACAGAGTATAAATGAATGCAACATGCTCTGATGCCAAGTGGCAGCAGTCTGGACCAGTCCTAGGCTTTCAGTGCATTTCCACTTATGACAAATCCAACTTCTTGTGAGTCCAATTGAGACAAGATTATAATGCATTTTAAAATAAGGGTCCCAAAAACTAATCTGACAGAAAAAAAATGAATAGATCTTACTTCTCTGCACTGCAAAATGTCAATGAGTGTTGACTTTGCTTATGTCATCAAGATATTCATAGTCCAACAATACTTTTTGCTATAGATATGAGATCATAAATATAATCTAACAAATCAGGGATTATATTTACAAAGGCAATACTCAGTAAAAGTTATAATACTTTGTAGGTGAATAGCTCTTAAAAAAAATAATGCCAATTTTATTTCAGTAAATGAATATTTTATAGATACAGAAATCTTTTCGATATTCCAATCAAAAATCATACAATAACACTAGACAGATTCAGCTACAGCCCTTCTTTTTAATCATATAAAGTTGTGTAATTAGGACATTCATAAATCTGGAGTGTTGCTCCTTAACATTTCTTTGCAGCTAAAGCATATCTAAATGTAAGGGATCTCTTCTAATGACAAGTAATGATTAAAATGCACATCCTACTCTTAAAAGCTGTCATACAAGGAAATATGGGCTTTATGGCACACAAAAGAACGCTGTCTCATGCAGTCTTTCCACTAGCAAACTTACTCATTTTTTATTTTCAGTTAATTAAGAGCTTACAAATGCCTTACAGTCCTCATTAGAAATATAGTGCATTTGAGGTTTTGCAGTCAGAACATATTTTGTTCATGGAGCCTTTCCTCCTACCTTTTCTTCTGTACTGTCTGTTACTTTCACTATCTTCTATGCATTGCCTCCATCCTTTTCCTTCATTTGTAGAGGTTTGGCCTCTAGAATGGAACACCATACTTTTTATCATACCTCAGTAATAACAACCCCATCTGCCTCCTCTTCTCTCTCTCCCCTTGCTTGAAATCCCTTTGTTTCTAACTTTTAGAATTGTTATTATCGTTTCTAGCATTGTGTCTTACCGCCTATAAATTTTTGGATGTAGCAGCAGTATTTTAGGCAGTTTATAAAATTTTTGTGAATAGAATCTAAAGAAACTAGTGAGCCATTTATCTGTCTGTGGACTACTATATAATAAAGCCAAAGCCAATACTGATTTCATCAAAGCCTCCAGTGAAACACAAGTAAAAGAGATGATACTTTATTATAATCTAGTTACCAATATCAATAATCTTTGGATAAAAGGGACTCCATATTGGTTTGGATATTAGGACAATCAATTACCATTAATGACAAGCATAGTTTTAAAACAGTGGCAGACTCAGTTTAACACTGATGGACAGAATATCATATGGCAGCTTGTCCTTATAACGCTACTTACTCTAGCAAATGAGGGTTTTTTTAAATGATATTACCCCATTCAATGCCTTCAAAACAAAAATGCCATCCATCATATTGACACAAGTTTTCCGCATTCAAATGAATCAGATATATTGCTTGACTCTGACATAAAAAGCTCTGCTAATATCGTCTTATAATTTCTTTACTCAGCAAATCACATTTAATCAAATAAAAATATTAAATCTTTGTTTTGTAGCAAAGCACATTTTTGTTGTTATGACTATAATAAACTACTGTGTAGAGTGAAAAGGTGTCAATAACTTGAGTGGTATCAACAAGATAGCCTCCTATTGGAATTTAGATTTTCAGCAACAAAGATTGTTGATGTCACAGATAGTTCTTCTTAAGTGTCACTTCTTATACCTAAACACACATGCTCAAAACATATGAAATCACTTGCTGCAATGTGAAATTGGCTCAGTTCCAGAGTAGGCTGAAGAAAGGAGAAAAAGCCAGACTTGTTTTTTTTTTCTCTGCAGAAATAACATGTTTGCCTTTTTTTCAGATGAATGGCAACTTCAATGCTCATTGTATTGCATAATAGGGTGGAAGAGGCACTGCCCCGAATATGATTGCAAAGAGCATACCCCAACATAAAACAGTAAATTTGCACAATTATCCTCTCATGGCCTTCTGATTATGATTTTGTGGATTTGAATCACAATTGTTTTATATTATAATATATTCATTATTCTCAGCTCTCTTTTTAATTGAATCGAAGTACTTTGGTAGAGTAGTGATAACTTTCCTGACATTGAAATTTTAGGATGTTGGAAAACTGTTCAGCATGAGTGAAAATGAGTTACCCCAATAAGATAATAGCTTCCAAATATTACTCTAAACAGCTTTGGTAGGAACTCAGGTATTCCATACCTCCAATAAATTTTAGACCCATATTTCTATTATTGTTATTGAAGGTAATTACATTGACTTTTCCTGTATCAAAACATTGAGATAGCATTCCTTATGCATGTGTATACACAGACATACACACAAAGAGGCACACAGACACTCAGGCACATGTACAAATCTACACATGCGTATTATGCACACGCACACACAAACACATTTACACAAGGTTTTAAGGCACACTATCTTGTCTGAATGAAGCCATGGCAAATTGAGCAGATGTTAAATGCAGACACTGTCGCAGAATGTGCTTATCCTACTCATTGTCATAGCATTCTGCAAATGGAGATAAAAATGTGTACTCTTGCGGAAGAGCAAAGCTATGACACATCACAAATGGCAAAAATGGTTGCATAAAACTAATTTTGTAACTAGAAGTGAACCAACTTTTGTGCTTATGTTAGAAAAAGAAGTAACCACCAACTTCAGACATCACATTTGCTCCTGCTTATGAAGTAAGACCATAACAGTAGTCAGTCAGACACATGCAGTATCTGTCTCCTGCCTTTATTACTTTACTACAGCATCTGGAATGTCAGTCTTCAGACTCTGTCAGTCAGAATACCTGTTTTCCCCTCCATTTTCTTAAAACACTGGGACACAGAGATAATATGATACTTTTACTGGACCAGCACACATGACTGTGTTGCTCTTGTAAAAGGTGTCATAGCACTTCTGTGATTCAATGTTTTCTGTCAGTGGACCAGCATAGTACTTATTTTTGTTTGCCTCTATTTGCAGATTATGCTTAGAAGTATGCTGTACGTAAAAATCACATGCCCATCCCCACTAGCAAAATCAGTTGTTTTTTGCAAACAAGGTACTTAAGTAAAGCGTGTGTTGTAAGCAAACATAAAAAAGAGCAAATGTCAAGATTAGATGCTGTTAATATGCACTATAGTGAAAAATACACAGAATAAAAAATAGCAAGTTAAGAACCACCTCTGATCAGCTATCTCCCTAAAATTTTAGCTTGAAATATACTTTTATGCATTTGATACATAATCATTGACAACATTTAGGGTGAGGGAGGGAGAGAGAGATGGAAGAAACCATAACGTTAAGTTGGACAAAATATGAAATTATTTTACCACATTTGATGCTCATACAGACAACACAGTGGCACTTCATTTGTCATTCTTGTCTCACAGCACTTGATTCTTTCAGTTTTTGATCAGAGAGCATTTTCTGTGGAGTCATGTGTTCTTCCTTTAGCCATAGGTGTTTTCCTGGTGTTTTGGATTTCTCCTGTATCCCAAAATCATACTATAGGTGAATTGCTGATGCTCCAAGTAACCAGTAATTCTGTATGCTATGAGGAAGTGTGTGTGCTTCTTGCAATAAAATTGCATCTTTTCTGGTACTGATTTCTCTGCCATGTGTTTGAGTGCCAGAAAAGGCTATGGCTCCCCTATGACCCTAAACTGACCAAATCAGTAATCAGAGAATGAATGAATGAATGAATGAATGAATGAATGAATGAATGAATGAATGATTGCATGAATGAATGAATGAATGCATGAATGAATGAATGCATGAATGAATGCATGAATTAATGCATGAATGAATGAATGAATGAATGAATGAATGAATGGTGTCTTTTCCCCTAAACCTGCAGTCCCTCCGTCACCTAGACATGGTAGCTAGCATGACAGCACCTCATGTCATGCATTTCATTACTCACGCACTTTTGAATGACAGCACAAAGTATGGTATTAGACCACTTAGAATGTTCTAGTTATTCATCATAATGCTTAACGAATATGTGAAATAGTGTATTTTGAGTGCAATAAATTGTTGCATGTATCTTTCCTGCTTCACCATGAGAAACTTATATTATGGCAGTGCACAAATGCTAACAAAGTGCAGATGAAAGCTAGCAAATGCAGTTAACCCACATATCTGTATAATACAGAGTCCGTGCAACTGTTAAAATAAAACTATCATCTCTGCTACTCATTGTTACCATATCAGTATATAGTAATCAAACTTGAGCCTTAACATATTTGTGATCTGGCCAATATCTAAAAATCATATCTGCTTTGCTTTTGACACTTGTAACTTAGTGTAGGAAAGCAAGTATCTTGGAGAAGAAAGTGGCATAAAGTACTTTTGTGAAACACACACAGTTATCTCACCAATGGCATCATACAGCTGTCCATTTTTTTTTTTTTTTTGCAGAATGTCCAGATTTTTGCCTCATACTTTGGTCTGCTCCTCATAAAATGTGTTATTTTCTGGCAAATCACTGAGCATTAAAGTCACTAAATACTGACAAAACATTTGAGTTTCCGATTTCTTTTCCTTCAGAAAACACATGCTAACACAAATCCTAATTCTACAACCATGCTGTGGCCGTGTCCAGCTTGTACTGGGGATCTGGACTGGGCCTACTGAAGAAGGAGGGGATACAGATACAACAGATGTACCACTGTGTGGCAGGCCTTACTATGTCATTACTGCTATATATGTCACCTGTGGAGGAAATTTAACCATTTTCTTTATGCAAAAGAGCACACATGCCAGCACTTGAGTTTAATGACTACAAAGTTACAAAGTTAGCTTGTGAAAGGAAGAGTGCCATTTAGTTGAATACTGTTTTCTTTTTCCAGGCTGCAAGCTTTGATCATCGGCTGATCACTGTCATTTCTACTGATCCAACTCCCAGCCTTGGTACTACCACTCTGGATTTGGGGCCACTAATATGGATAGAAGGGGAGGTGGAGACCATACTGCAACCAGTATTATCCCAATGGGAGAGCAGAATCTTGGCAGCAGAACAGTGTGGATCTGCAGTGTCATCCTGCTTTTGCAGCCTGACCTTTTTGTGAAGCCCTAACTCCTTCCCACAGTGTGCTGTCTGGGTGGTAAATAGCTCATGCCTGTGAGTGTAAGTCTCCACCCTTGGGCCAACAGGATAGTCATACTTTTCTGTGCCCGAGCCCACCAGCTTTAAATTCTTTCTTTCAGCTTTGGCCACTGCCAGAGCTTCTACTGGAAGTACACTCAGCATGCTACCTACCCCTGACAGTTTCACCCATTCTCCTTTCTCTTATTGCTGTCCAGTGCCTGATCTGATAACTGCACTTAGGTAGCCTGGACCATAGAGGGCTTTTTCTGTTTGTCGTCAACAAAGACGTCTACTACACTGTGCTGTTATATTTTATTTTCATCAGACAGAGAGGCATGTAAGTCTAGCAATGAAGTCAGAAATAAAACAGAAGTTCCTGTGAGCCTTTTACATACCATTCATAACTGCCGCACACTGCAGCCCTTTAACATTTATGTAAAATGGGAAAAGTACCAAAGTGTAGCAGATATCTGTGTACACTGCTTAGATCACAAACATTTTTTTATAGTAAATTATTTAAAAACCTGTAAAAGAGACAAACAGTTTTAGCTGTGTCATAGATAAGAGCCTTAACAACATACCATTTCCAATGGTTCAACAGAGTTATACAGAAACTATTTTGGGATCAGATAAGGAATAATGATATACCCAATTTATACAATTTTTTGTAAAATGTGCTATGGGTCCTACTAATCTAACAATTTATCTAGTCCTCAGCGAGCTGCAGTCTACATAATGATGACCTTTTGACTTTCTTGTGCATTCTTAAATTCAAACACTATATTTGACCCTGCTACCTTTGTTAAAGGCTGCTCCGTTCATCTATCACATTTTCAGTAGATTAATATTACATCACATTTCTCCTAAGCCATTCCCTTTGCATCCTCAAATGGTTTCCTGCCTTTGACTTGTACTATGGTGAGGACAGCAGACATAAAACCTATTACACAGACTATAGTACTTACTACGGTGAGAGCTTTAGAGGGAAAGCGTTAAGATGCTACTCGTCTTCAGTGTTGCTGCTTGCTCATGTGAGAAATCATAACTTAGACTACTTCCCTAAACTAAGAACTGGATTGTGTTTTAACCTATGTAACCGTCCTTGTGTCATTATATGCTACGTTTAGTCTTCATAACTATAGTAACAGTCTCATTTTTCACTCAGCAAAAAACAACAAGAGCCACGTGAGCAGAACATACACTGTGAGGAAAGGTGCACTGCTTAAGATTCAGTGCGTACACTGATGACAGGCTACAACCTGACCTCCAGTCTAAAGCTGTGTGTTCTGGATTAAATTATTTTCATTTACAATTACACCAACTCTACACAGTAGTAAAAGTCTAGACATGTCATCTTTATAGAGGGCAACATTACAACATTCTTTTTTTATGGTTCCACTAGCTATTAATTTCCTATCTGATATAAAGACCATAAGCATGGAGAATGGCAGTACTATACTTTTATGGCATTGTATGAAGAAAAGATTCATCAAAACAAAATGGATGAGACTGAGTGACAAAGGAAGGATGAATAGAAAAAATCACTGCAGACATCAGGAATATTTTAAACCTCTTGGATACACATATTTACAGTAAAATAAGCATAATTACATATTCACTTTTTCAGGCAAGTTAGCACTTAGAAATAAAAATCAATAAAATAAATTAAATATATTATAATACATTCAAGACTGTCATATTTCAACACACCCATATGAAATATGATAAGTGCAATTTTTAGCTTTGGCATCATTCCATCTGTGCTTTAAAATAAAATATAAAGAAATGCAAGCATTGCTTCACTGGCAAGATTCATCCGTGTTGAGCCTTTACAGTTTCTGATTGGCTAACAGCTCCCCACAGATAAATTTTGGTTGGTTTTAAAATAA
This sequence comes from Protopterus annectens, assembly GCF_019279795.1. Classification (NCBI taxonomy): domain Eukaryota; kingdom Metazoa; phylum Chordata; order Ceratodontiformes; family Protopteridae; genus Protopterus; species Protopterus annectens. The sequence continues at coordinate 588,508,935 of NC_056751.1, forward strand.
TATGGCAATTACAGATACTAAGCAGATATACAATACAGAAATATGCACATAAAATCAAACCAACATTTTAAGGAATTGACTGAAAAAATTTTCATTAAATACAAATATTAGTAGTATTTCAAGGCAAATAGTAACCGGTAGCAAAATGGCTGTAGTATTATACTGACATATCTTAATTTTTTCATGAATTATCTGAGAAATACTGGATTAGTCAAGATTTACTTGCTGCAAAAAGTACGCGTGAATGTAAGACTGAAAGCAGTAACAAAAGTGACTTAAAACAGTACAGTTCCTTCCACAATATCAGCTTGTTTCATAGGTAAAAGATATTTATAAATCTGTGTGTTGTCATGCTTAATAACACCTGCAAAAGGAGGTAACTATCTTTTCAGATTGTCAAATAGTGTTGTTCAAGCCTAACAAATGGAGTCTTAGAAATGTTTTTTCTGGCACAGAGAAAGTTGAAATATGTTATTTTTGCTTTCAAGAACAGAAGTTAAAATATACAAACAAAAGCACTTGTGTACTCAAGCATGCAGTTGGTCAAGCCACATAAGTTTCTGCTGTTTTCTCCTCTTTGTTTGTTCCTAGGGAATTTTCGTAGATTGCTTCAGTTTTCATGTTTTCATAGATTAGCTCTTGCTGATTCTCATAGATATTTTCGTGAATTTCAGGATTAATGATGTCGTACAGGCACTGATTGAGGAAGATATATTGAGACTAAAAAATAAATGTACATACATATTATTGTAAAATACTAGAAGAAATAAATGCCATATCCTGAAAGAAAAGAGAAAAGGTAGTGAAAGACGTAATATAACAGTATGATAAATAGGGAAATTTTAAGTCCACACACACACACACACACACACACACACACACACACACACACACACACACACACACACACAATATTCTTCAAATTAACCTTTTTTTCAAATAATGAGTGTTACTTTGCAAAAGATCACAGATTGTTATTACTATGTGTTGTCATTCTATACCACTCATGTCTCACAAAGTAGTAGTAATTAAGGCAAACATAATACCGCAGATGACTGAACTGGTTACACATTACGACAGAAAAATCATTGAAAAACTGGTCTGACAGTGTAGTTCAGAATAACGATTCTAAGCTATTAATGATGAGCTGTTTCCTACAGTCAAAAGGGAACAAGGCTTGATTCCTTCCACGTGCCTACTGTGTGACTGTGAGTAAGTGTCTTAACCAAACAGTCACTCCTGAAAAGGCATACTTGTTCACTGGGCTTAAATTAAAATAATAAAATAATAATAATAATAATAATTATTATTATTATTATTATTATTATTATTATTACTACTATTATTATTATTATTTGCTATTAATGACCTTCTTTTTATAGTCATATGTTTAATTTTCACAGTCTTTATTTGTTTCTTGTGAAACAAAGAAACTCAATTGACCAGACAATGCTCTGGGTCAACCCTCAAAACAGGCTTAATGTCTATTTTCTCCCTTTTTTGTAATCAGAACTCCTTGCATGTTGATATAATTATTTTTAGCCCATACACTGTGACTCAGACACTGTTGAATTCTTCATAAAAAATATAGATCACTCTAATGTAACTAGCAGTTATGGTAGTACTCATTCACTAAATTCATTAATTTCCTACCCTGCTGCAGCTCAATACATTTCATTATGAATATATTGAAATCTTGAATACCATGTGAACATTACATTTGACTGTGTACCTAAAACATGTAATGCAAATTAAATTTTATAACAATGAACATAATTATTATGCACCTATGCCCAAACCTGTAAATACATCCAACTACCTGCCTTGTGTCTGGGCTATGTCTGTCAAGGCTCCAAGATCATGGCTAAAAATGGTGAAAAGATCTACACTGGAACAACTGTGTGGAGAATCAAATAAATAAGGTTACTCATTATCATAGCCATGAATTACAATTAGGTGACTGTCAGGTTGTCGTGTGCAAGTCAAGTAATAATACAGTTTTCCAAAACTGGAATGACATGGAAATGCCATCATACAGCAACTTTGAGTTGATTTTATTAGTAAAATTGTCTTGACCCCCACAAAAATATTATGTTTTCTGTTATTCGGAAACATTTATACTAGGAAAGTGTGCAAGGAAATTGCACTGACTGAATTGTGCAGTGATCTCCTGGTGGCAACATCTCTTAGTGCTGAGTAGAAAAATACTGCATAGATATGACAGCATGAATTTAATGAATAAATGAAATATAGTTACTATGTTTCCTTTAAATAATGAACTCGGAGGTCATGCAGTTTAGTCTCTATTACTTTCTTGCCTGTTGCTGTTGAGACAACACTTAACATAGTACAGTTCATGTGATAACATGTCATGATCTTACCCTGCCCTTCTAAGGCAAATCTGTAGCTTCACAACAAAAAAAGCAGTGTGCTGTTTTAATTGAATTGTACTTGTGTGTCAATAAGTGTAAAGTAAAACAAATTACATTAAGAAATCAAATGGATATCTCAGCATGAGATACAACTCATATGTTCACTGAGAAGGCAAAATTATTTTAATGTCATGCACTGTACTACACCTCCAAATAAGCTAGCAAGTATGACTGGTGCACGGCATACCTAAACCTGATAAACAAAAAAAGAAAAAGCCAGCACTCAGAGGCGAACAATGTTTTATTCCTTTCCCTTCTATTCAGTTTCAGTAACAAACCTTCTTCAGTGATAAAACATACATAATACAGTGACAGTTTTTATACATATTGTATATCCCCAATTATGACATCACTTCCCCCATTAATCCATTTACATAATGGATAATGTCAGTTACATAAAACTGCTTCTTTCAGATTTGTTATTATTGACCAGGTAAAAGGTAATAGATCAACAAACCAAGGTTGGCATACTATACTAACCCAAAAGGAAAGAAAATGGATTATTAAGTTGGATGCCCTATTTCATCCAGGACTAAATGACAAGTTATGAGGTTCTTTTTCTTTTTCTTTTTATTAAGGACCTTTATTGGCAACTTCACAAGCAACCATATGATATTGATGGAAGTTTGGCTAAAGCATCTGATATTACACTTAAAATGTTTATTTTATTTTTGTTTAATGATTTATATGTGTTTGGAGGCTTACATGTATTAATGGGGGAAGTGATGTCATAATTGGGGATTTTCAGTATGTATAAAAACTGTCCCTGTATTATGTATGTTTTATCACTGAAGAAGGTTTGTTACCGAAACCGGTCTGAATAGAAGGGAAAGGAATAAAACATTGTTCGCCTCTGAGTGCTGGCTTTTTCTTTTTTTATGCACTGTACTACAGTCATGAACTAAAACATTTTTCAAACCAGAGGCTACAAAACACAATGCACATACCTGCCTAGCCAGCGCTAATGTGTAGAGGGATGTGGCCTCGCTGCAGCCTGGATGACACAGGTTTTATTAGTGTCTCAGGTGTCTGAGGTGCTAGCAGGGAGGAATGGACATGCCCATCTCATGCCCGTCTCAGGAAGGAAGGGCATTTGTTTAAACATTCCTTGAGGGGAGACATGAGTTGTAAAGGGAAGTAGCCTGCTCATGTAAACATATGAATGCAAGGGAGGAGTGAACTAGGGGTTAAGTGAAAAATTCCCCAGTGGAAGCAGCTTTTAGGATCTGCACCAGCTACAACCTATATACTATATTAGAAGGGATATAGGCTTGGGACTGTAAGAGAGGCTGGTAGACCAAGCATTGAATAAAAGCAATGGGGTAAGCCAAAAAAAAAAAAAAAAAGAATTCAGATACTTTGAAATATTTTCTGACCTTTATTCTGTAGTCATTGTATTCATGTGATCATGTTTTAAAGAATGCAAACTGTAATTACAGTTCCTAGACACAATTTAACTAATATATGTGGCACACAAAATATTTGTCATCCCAAAATGTATACTTTTGAATAATTAACAATGGACTAATTAACAACTTCACACACATGGGGGAAATTAACATTGTCTAAAAGAATTAACATAAGCCCATTTTTAAAGTCAAGCAAATGTTGTTTTTACTTGCACACACTGGTAATATTTTAATAAGCATATAATACAATAAAAAAATACATGTAAAATATAAATTTTTTAGTGACAATTTTGCTCTTGTTAGTACTAATTTATCCTTCTGAAATGCCATGGTGTTTAGGAATCCTACAAATCACAAAAAATGAATATAATAAGCCTCATTCAAAAGTAACTTTTACAAGAAATACAGCTGCCTTAGCCATTTAAATGAATTGATGGAAATTCTTGTGGTGAAAATATATTTTATTAAAGGGGATCCGGCCATTTCACAGTTGCTTTGGCCTTCTGCAATTAAGATGATAATGTCTAATGGATATGCTGAAGGCAAACCTTTTAATTACCACTTATATTTCCCTGGTCACCTAGAAATATAGATAATACACATTAGCAACTTGACCCAAACTTCACTTAGTGAACTTTACATTTTCCTGGTCACCTAGAAGAACTGATGTTATATCTGAGCAAATTGTGACCTAAATTATATCTCTGACTGATTACTCTCCCTTTCTGTTTGGTACAGTTCCAGCAAGAGTTGTAATTTAATTTAATTTGATTTATTTGTGAACCAGGTAAGCGAACTTGCCCTTCATGGGTCTTTTTTAGCAATAACTTAGGCCACCAGACACAAGCACATGTATATACACACACGTTTATCTATCTATATGTATAGATAGATATACACACACACACACACACACATATATATATATATATATATATATATATATATATATATATATATATATATATAGCTATTTAAATATATAGGCACAAACACACATACAATCTCATCTGTGAAAACTGGATAAAGTCATATAAAGTAATTTGTGTGTATAAAATTCTTACAGTAATTAGTAAGAGAAAGAGTTTTAGAAGAGTTACAGAGAAATGGGACTGCCGAATTGTGCTAGTTCCTAAACTAGATAGAACTATACAATTATGCAGTGACTCTAGAACAATGAATAGCACTTTATAGTTTGATAACTATTCCTATGTCCAGAATTGATTGGCTGATAGGAAGAAAGGCCAGATATTTAAGAATGCCTGACTTGACAAATAGGCATTGGCAGAAAACTCTTCCACCTCTACTAGAGAAAACACAGCTTTTTTAACCTAATAAAAATTCTGTTTCCAGATACAGAGCTTCCATTTAGCCACGTGAAGCCCCAGATACCTTTCAAGCACTGATGGATAAACTACTGAAGCCTCCCTCAAATTATGCTGTTGCATATTTGGATGATGTGGACAGCCATTCAGTGGACTGGGAGTGCCACTTAGCAAAAGTGTAGGCTGTGTGAGACTCTATCAGATAGACAGGCTTTACTATGATCACTAACGAAGCACAGTGGAAATGGTAGAAGCCAGATATGTTGTAAGATCACAACTACAAACAGCAGAGGTCACACAAATTGTCCTTTACCCCCCATTAAAAGAAAGATGAAGGAGGTTCATGGACTACCTGGGTGTTACAGAAAAGTATTACCTATTTTGCAAGTTCTTTGACAGATCTCACAAAAGGAAAAGCTCCTAGTGTGAAACAAAGCTCTCTTATGCAGACAGAGCATTTAATGAGATAAAAAAGTGATAGTGACTCTTCATTTTACTATAAAGAATTTACCCTGTATGTGGATGTACCAGAGGTATGCTTAGGAGCAGTATTGCCTCAAAGTATTAAAAGGTGAGGAGCACACCACATGCTTTATCATTTGAAAATCAATCGATGCTAATAAATATTCAGTGATTGAAAGACAGCACTTGGTTGTGAAGTGGGTCTTCCACTCTCTGAAACAGACACTTCAGTCTAGTGACTGATCATTCCACATTTCAATAGCTAAGTAAACAGACAGAAGTCAGTACAATGCAGTGCCAAGGGGCATTAACCTTACACACCTTCATAAATACAGGGATCCACAGGTCTGAACTAGTTAAAAGGATTACTGGTGGATCATTGAGTTCCTATTACCCCTTATCGTGAGCCCACATCTGATGGTTTTATGCTGTGAGAGGGATGGTTGTAGCACCTTGTGCATGAAAAAAATGTTGACTACACCTTTAAAATTATGCTGTGCATGGAAAATATGGAATATAGCAATATGGGAATTTGAGCTACTGCTGGAGATTGTCATGGCAAATCATGCGCCTCTAGGGGAGTCTATAATGGGAGCATCATTCTCATGGCACAGAGAGAGAGTAGAGTGTCTTCCTCTTCAGTGTTTACAAAAGATGCCTCTGCTGATGTCCAGAAATGGAAATTGTACTCAAAAGCTTTGTGAAATGCTATCACAGCTCTTTAGGATCAATGCATACTAAATCTGCAGGAACACTTTAATGTTCTGTTAAATCAACAGATCACCTCACTGGGAGTTCTGAAAACTGCCGCCTCACTGATGAAGCTCAGATTGGAGGATGCTTTTTAGGCCCGCTTAGTAGCATATGATATGCAGTGAGGGAAAACTGTCCTCAGGTGGATTGGGCAAGAATTCTATCTTCACACCTGACTAGGAATTCACTAAAATCCTGACTGGACCTGGAAGATGCTAATGCACATAATTATTAAACATTTAAAAAAAAGAAAGAAAGAAATATCATACAGGGCTTGTGCTTCATCTGTGGCAGACACTTTCAATATTCACAGCAGGACATTTATTACAAATCAGTAAGGTCAGAAATGGCTGATTTAGTGCATATTTTGAAGTTATGGTTAGAATTTAATATAACAAGTGCAAGACAAAATAGAAACACTAGTTGTAGATAAATATGAAAGGGACCTCCTAATTAAATTAAGAAATTTGGTGTATCAGAATGACCCAAACTCTTCTGAGATTTAAGCAGAATGCTTGTTATTAATGGATGTAGCAAGCTCTAAATCTGACTTGCAAGCCACAAGGGCTACTAGTTAGCCTTGTTTTAACATCATATTTGCCTATAGAAAAAGCAATTGTATTACTTTCTGAACTAGTTTGTATTAAATGTTCTTTGAAAAGACACACAGTATTTTACAACTAACAGTAACATTCTTACACAAATAAAAACAAGTCATGTTAATCCACAGGCTGGTAAACAGACTATATCTGGAAGAGTGTCTGTGGAGTGAACTCTTACTTCAAACAAGAGCTATTAAATCTACATTTTGCTATTTGGCTATAATCTGACTTGTTAAATATCTTATTTTTGTAAAATGTAATGTGTTATAGTGTTTATTAAATCCAGGAAATATACTTATGTTAGTTAAAACATAATATGTCTATAATCATAAAATTGTTTGTAAACGGGCAGCTGAAATAATGTTTACAAATGGGGAAAAAGAGAGTACCCTGTATCCCAACTAGATCTGCAAAGTCTTTTAGGCAAAGTTTTATACCCAGTAAATTTAGTATTTAACCTGCCACATAGCGTGATAACTGGCTAAGAATTCACATTTCAAAAAGATTTAGAAAATGTGCTGGGGCCTGAAATGTACAACCAGCTGTGTTGTCAGACACACTCCTAGGAAAGAAAATAGTAAGGGTACGAAATCTTAAAAGGATGTAAAGCTTTGGTCTGGGTAGAAATCGGACAGAGTCCTTTCCAAAGGAAAAAAATGATTAGGTAAGTTGACAAGAGAAATCAGAAAGAATTTAGAAACTGAACAAGTGGGCCCATATTTAGAAACACCACAAGAGATGTGATATTAAAAAATAAGACAGAGCCATTAGAATGTCATACTGACGAAAGAGAGAAAAGGGTATTAGAACAGAAACACACTTGAAAAATGGCACAGAGTCCATAAACTGTGAAAAACAAAAAACGGCCACACAATGAAGCCCGAAGAAAGCTCACTTTAATGCACACTAATGCTACAAATGATAATATGTTTTCATCTTAACAAAATACTTCTTCAGACAGTACAATACAAAGCAAACCACCCTTTCTTAAATATCCCTCCCTTAAACACTCATCCAATTAACTCTTTAATACAATTAATGACAATTCTTAAAAAATTATATAACACACATTAATAGTAAAATCCTTTAGAAATGAATAACAATCATAAAAAAATAATAAATCTACATTAATTCATTTCAATACAAACTTTATGTAATAAATATACTTAAAAGATGTAAAAGACTTCATAAATATGTTAAATAAATGTGCATCATGAAATTCCATTAAAAAGTGTACTAACTACTCTATCTGGTGGCCAAAATAATTATTACAATTTAGTTGCTCTGAGTTTCAAAACTGGGGCTAAAGAAATAAAATCATTTAATCCATCATTCTTGTTGGTTTCTGACTTAAGTTGCCAAAACAATTCACGGAACTAAATAGTGGTCTCCCAAGGTCCCCCACATGGGTCCACTTCCACCTATCTATAACGTTAAAAAACAGATTTGGCTACTGGGCAAGTAATAGTGTGTCTGTACAGAGCATTAGTTTCATCTTTATTTTTAATGTCATCCATATGCTCTTATATACATCTTTTAAAATTTCTAGTAGTTTTTCCAATGTAAAAAGCCCCATAGGTGTCACACAAAGCAATATGTATCACCCACAAGGAATCACAATTGCAATACACATTAGTTCTAAGGTCAATCCCTCTTTTAGTTAAAGCTAACGATTCCCCTTGGAGGATGTATGCACATTGTGAACAACTCCACATTTAAGTGTCCCTGTTCTCTTTCTATGTCTTTTCTTTTTGGTCTCAAGTAATTCCTTAATATTCCTATCCTTCCTATAAGTAAATTTGAGGGGGTCCACAAAAATACATCTCAGGTCAGAAAAATTACAAAATTTATTCCAATTGGTGGAAACTACCTTCTTGATTTTAGTTGATTCAGTGCTGAAACTGAGTATAAAGTTACTACTCCAATTGGTGTTAACCTGTTCTGCCCTAAGCCTCTCCACCTCCTCACGTGTTCTGGGTTTCCCTAATATCGGAACAAACTTGTTGTATCTTTCTTTTTTTATTTCCCCCAAAATTTCCTCAATAAGGACTATTGGATATTCTCTTTCAATAAACATTTGCTTCAATTTTTCACTTTCAACTTCATAATCAGCATCGTCAGATGTCATCCTACTACTCCTTATAACCTGCCTCCCCAAAATACCCCTCTTCTGAGAAAATGGGTGGGCACTCGGATAGAAAAGGTAGGAATTAGAAAATGTGCTCTTCCTATAAACATTGGATTTGAAGTTCCTTGCCTCTACTATTTTTTCTAATACCATACCCAGATACTCTAATTTTTTGTGAGAAGTAGTGTAGGTGAATTTCAAAAACTCAGTGGTGTTATACAGGTATTCTTTGGGTCCTACCCAAAATATACATATATCATCCAAATATCTGCAGTAATAATTCCAAAACATTGAGTAATAAGAGTGTGTTATAAATTTCTCTTCCCAGGTGGATAGTACTAAGTTAGCGTACATGGGAGCAAAACTTGCTCCCATTGCTACTCCACTAGTCTGCTGGCAAAACTCACCCTTGAAGAATAGAAAATGATTCCTTAATATCAATTCCATTAACTCAATGAATAGACAAACCTTCTCATGTTGTATAATTCCCTTGTGCCTTAGGGCTTCCTCAAACCATTCCAGACCAATGGTATAGGGTATCATGTTGAACAAATCGTGAATATCAAGAGATACAAAAATAAGCTCATCCTTAAATAACTTCTGATTAATGCTTCTCAAAAAGTCCCACGAATCCTTGAGAATTCCCCCCTCTCAGTCCAAACCTTGTTTAACTCTACATCCAAATATTTAGCTAGTGGATACGTTTTAGAGCTTGTAGCGGCCACTATAGGTCTGAGAGGTGGATCCTCTATGTTTTTGTGAACTTTGGGGATCCCAAAGATCAGTGGTATCCTTGGTTTATCGATAGTTAAACAGTTGAATATTTCTGGGATAATGTTACCTTAGTTTAATGTTTCTTTCAACATGAAATCAATTTTTTTATATGCCACATTAATCTCATTCCTCGAAACTCTAGCATACCTGTCTGTGTCGTTCAACATGTCTAACATTTTAGCAGAATAGATAATGCTATCCATGAAAACCACCCCCCCCTCCCTTGTTCTGCTTCATAACTCTAAGATATTGATTTTCTTGCAATAAAGCCCGTAACTGGTTCTCTTCCTTCATAAGGTTAAAGAATTTTCTCCTTTGTTCTGCCTTGATCTAATCTCTTCCTCAACTTGTATTTCGAAATTCTTTAATTGTGGATGGAGAGGGGGGTTATAGGTACTATTTTCCTAACTTGGGTGGAAATATTAGATTTTTTTCCTGATTCACTGTCAAACAGTAATTCTAGGTTTTTCTTGTGCACAAACATCTTTAAATCAATAAGGGTCTGAAAAATATTACTGGAAGATATAGGCACACATTTTAACCCCTTACAAAAAAGTTTAAAGTGAGTGGGGGTACTCTCTTCAGTACTATAATTATATATGCTAAAGTTCTGATATATATGCCTATTCTCACATAAACCAAATAATTCAGCAGAACGGCAGTTCTAAAACTCCAATAAACAAACAAAAAGAATGCCTTGGACCACGGTCTTCTCCTCTACAGTGTCAACACCAAAATCACAGAGCGCCAATGAAATTAACGCTTTTATTCACCAAGAAAAAATAAATACATGCGTTTTCATCCTACATACAGGACTTTATCAGACAACCATTTTGACTCAAAAAGCCATTTAAATAATCTCTAAGTCACCTGTTTAATTGTTAATCCAATGAAATACATCTCCTTCAGTTTAAACTAACAAATCTCCCTTTACATCTCATAAATATTAATGCCTACTCTCTGAAAGTGTCTTGTGCTAAACTTGATCATTCCACATCATTTATTTATATAAATAATTTGAATTAAAATACATATAATAAACATTCATGAATAATTTACTAATAAATTATTATAAAACATCTCATTAAAAATATCTTAAATAAATTAGTTTAAAAACTCAGGTATGTAAAGACTATGTATTTGTTTCCTGTGTGTGTGTATCAATAAAGATTTCCTTAAACCTATGTTTCGTGTATATTCTACCCCCATCTGGTGTTCATTTTACCAAATTACATGTTTGAATTTTTCAAATGTTATTAGCCTTTAATTTCAACAGAGAAGAAATTGATATAAAGTCATTCATTCCTGGTTTATTTCCTGCATCGAGGTTGACCTGCCACCAAAGCTCCCTACTTTCTAGTATTTCTTCCCACAGGCCACCTCTAATGTCTGGTTTAACTTGATCCAGAACAAAAAATTCATATTTAAATTTTGTGCAGGAAATAGAATGCCTATACAATGCATTTGTGTTTTTCTTTTTTGTGATGTCATAAGAATGTTCGTATATCCTTCTTTTCAGTTGTCTTTCTGTCTTCCCTACATAAAAAGACTGACAGGACTGACAGATAACAAGATACACGACCCCTCTACTATCACAGTTAAAAAAACCTTTACTGCCTAACCATCTCATTCTGCTTTCAATATCTACTTCTCCCCTGTTTATAATGTACGAACATTGGTGGCACCTGCCACACTTGTATGTTCCTACTTTGTTTCTATTCCCTTTATTTTTACTATGTCCATTCCTTTCCATCAAATTTTTTAGGCTACAAGAGTTTCTATAAACTACTTTTGGTTCCTTTTTAGTAATCTCTTCCATATCCGTTAAAGCGGAGAATTTATTCCATTCCCTGTTTAAAAATTCCTTTACTTCCCTATTGGAAGCGTTGTATTCTACTACTAAACTTCTTTTGTATGTTTGTTGACCTATTTTGTTCTTGTTAACATCATTTTGATTCTCATTGTTAATCCCTCTCCCCAAAATTGGCTTAAACCTCTCCTGCCTTCCTTTTTCCACTTCATTCCTTATTTTACTAATAAATTCTGCAGGATAACCACGTTCCAAGAACATTTTTTCTAGCACTTTACACTCTACTTCGAAATCGTAGTCCCAACTGGTCATTCTAGACCCCCTGACAAATTGCCCCTTGACAATATTCTTTTTACTATGCAGGGGGTGGGCACTGTCGTAGTGCAAATAGGAATTGACATACGTCTCCTTTCTATGCACTTTAGTTTCATATTTTCCATCTCTTTTGTATAACTCTATGTCTAAATATTTTAGTGTTTCTAAACTAGTAGAGTATGTAAATCTCAAGAAGTTAGTAGTTCCACTGATATATTCAAAAAATTTGTCAAGCCCCCCTGTCCAAAGTAACACTATATCGTCCAAAAATCTGTGGTATGTTAACCAATATTGTTTATATTCACTGTTAACTATATATTTTTCTTCCCACTTTAATAAAACAATGTTGGCATACGTGGGGGCACATGCCGCCCCCATAGCCACTCCAGATTTTTGTTGATAATACTCCCCTTGGAACATAATAAAATTGAATTTCAACACATAATCCATAAGTGCTACACAAGCTATTTTGTCCTTTTGTTTTAATTTTTTGTCTTCAAAAATGCTCTCTTCGAACATTTCTATCCCTTCCTGGTAGGGGATGCAACTAAATAAATCAATGACATCAATTGTCACAAATAACATATCCTCCCTATAATGTTCAGGCTTTAATAGGCTCAAAAAGTCCCAGGAGTCCTTTAGTATAATTTCATTGTTGACCCAAATGTGTTTACACTTGTAGTCAACAAATTTAGCCATTGCTTCAGTTTTAGAGCCACCTGCCGAAACTATTGGCCTTAGGGGGGGTCATCCTTGTTTTTATGGATTTTAGGTATCCCGAATATTGTAGCTATTCTGGGTTTATTCACTTCTAAATACTTGAAAATTTTCATGTCTATTACTTCCTCAGTGAGTAAATCCTCTAACAAGTTATCTATTCTTTTGTATGCTACATTTACCTCATTCAGGGATACTATAGTATAGATGTTCTCATTCCTCAAAATTGCGTTCATCTTTCCATCATATATCAATTTATCCATAATAACAATTCCCCCTCCCTTGTCAGGTTTCATGACCCTGACTGTGGCGTCACCACTTAATTCTTTTAGGACTACCTTTTCTTCTACAGTTAAATTTTCATTACACCATACTTTATTACTTTTGCTCCTCACCCCTTCTACTAAAATATTCTCAAAATTTTTTATTTGAGGTAAAAGGGGGGGATTATATGTCGATTTTCTAGTTAGTCCATCTCCTTTCATTCCTTGTTTTTCCATTCCTGCCCTTAAAGCCATTACTTCTAAATTAATTTTTCTTGTAAATAGCTTTATATCTAGGATGGTTCTTGTGGAGTCACCTTTTACCATGGGAATAAACTTCAACCCCTTACTCAATAAAGTAAAGTGTGGTATAGTCAAATTTATATTCCCAAAATTGTAAATGCTAAATTCATTATAAGTATATTTAGTGTTGTCCCTATTTATTGCTTTATTTTCTATGCTTCTAATGGGAGTCAGGTTGTCTGAAGGGGGGGTAATGTCTGTTAAAATCTCCCCCTCCCCCTTCTCCCCCCCCATTGCTGAAAATTTTCTCCCCTTTCTTGATAGTCAGTTTCATAAACTCTTCTTCCCACCAATGGGGGGGAATTCTTGATCATATGTCTCTGTTTCCCATTCAAAATTGTTCCTGTTCACATACCCTTCTTGTTTTTTAGAAAAATATTTATTGTTTTTCCTCATAAAACCTTTTGTATTGTACCTTTTTTCTATAGGCTTGGGGTAACAAAGGTCATTCTCATATTCAATAATGTCCCTTCTTAACTTCCCCATCTTTCGTTGTGTAATGTTCTCACATTTAGTGTCAATGTCCCTTCTAATGTTGTAAAATCTATCCCTTTCTTCCTTTATATTAAAAATTAAATCAGACTTTATACTTTTGTCTAATTCTTCAATTTCATTCTGTAATTCACTTTGCTTACTTTCATTTTCTTCAATTATTGCTTTCAATATTTCAAGCCCACAATTGTTAAATATTTTCAACAAACATTTGTGGAAGTGGGACCCCACAGTAACATTATTACGGTATTTAACCACCCTCAAACCTTTAGGAACAATTTCCCTTTTCAAACACTCTCTTAGGTAGGCATTTTCTATACTAAAAACCCTATATTTCATCATGTAATCATACATTTTGTCCATTTTCACTCTGTATGAATTACCATCTTTAACACTAAAGTCATTTTGTTTCTCACCAGAAACATTGTTAAATAAAAAGTCTTTTTTCAACCATTCCTCAGTAGTTTTACTTTTTGTATTACTTGAAACAGTACCTTCATGCGCTACAAAAACAGCGCTCGTTTTGGGTTTGGCCCCAAGTTCATTAAAAGAACCACTTCTTCTCTCCGTTTCATTCACTTCCTCACCCAAAATCCTCGGTGTGACTGCAGGATTAAAGTTAGTAATATTGGTGTCTTCCAGGTCGCCGGTCCCATAACGGTTACCAATCAGCTCCCTTTTTCTCTTCCCTTTCGGTTGCTCTCTTTCGTCAACCCCATCTGCTTCCTCCGTCACACACTTCCTGTTAGCCACAAGGCTGACACAGAGAGGCGTAAGCAGATCTATCAGCTCAGGGAGCTGACCGATAAGCCTCCTAGACTGTCCAGCTTCCTCCTGGCCTTCGCCACTCATTTTTTACACCAAGTTAATGTAGAGAAAGACGCCAATAGTCCACTTTCACATAAACCAAATAATTCAGCAGAACGGCAGTTCTAAAACTCCAATAAACAAACAAAAAGAACGCCTTGGACCACGGTCTTCTCCTCTATAGTGTCAACACCAAAATCACAGAGCGCCAGTGAAATTAACGCTTTTATTCACCAAGAAAAAAATAAATACATGCATTTTCATCCTACATACAGGACTTCATCAGACAACCATTTTTGACTCAAAAAGCCATTTAAATAATCTCTAAGTCACCTGTTTAATTGTTAATCCAATGAAATACATCTCCTTCAGTTTAAACTAACAAATCTCCCTTTACATCTCATAAATATTAATGCCTACTCTCTGAAAGTGTCTTGTGCTAAACTTGATCATTCCACATCATTTATTTATATAAATAATTTGAATTAAAATACATATAATAAACATTCATGAATAATTTACTAATAAATTATTATAAAACATCTCATTAAAAATATCTTAAATAAATTAGTTTAAAAACTCAGGTATGTAAAGACTATGTATTTGTTTCCTGTGTGTGTGTATCAATAAAGATTTCCTTAAACCTATGTTTCGTGTATATTCTACCCCCATCTGGTGTTCATTTTACCAAATTACATGTTTGAATTTTTCAAATGTTATTAGCCTTTAATTTCAACAGAGAAGAAATTGATATAAAGTCATTCATTCCTGGTTTATTTCCTGCATCGAGGTTGACCTGCCACCAAAGCTCCCTACTTTCTAGTATTTCTTCCCACAGGCCACCTCTAATGTCAGGTTTAACTTGATCCAGAACAAAAAATTCATATTTAAATTTTGTGCAGGAAATAGAATGCCTATACAATGCATTTGTGTTTTTCTTTTTTGTGATGTCATAAGAATGTTCGTATATCCTTCTTTTCAGTTGTCTTTCTGTCTTCCCTACATAAAAAGACTGACAGGACTGACAGATAACAAGATACACGACCCCTCTACTATCACAGTTAAAAAAACCTTTACTGCCTAACCATCTCATTCTGCTTTCAATATCTACTTCTCCCCTGTTTATAATGTACGAACATTGGTGGCACCTGCCATACTTGTATGTTCCTACTTTGTTTCTATTCCCTTTATTTTTACTATGTCCATTCCTTTCCATCAAATTTTTTAGGCTACAAGAGTTTCTATAAACTACTTTTGGTTCCATTTTAGTAATCTCTTCCATATCCATTAAAGCGGAGAATTTATTCCATTCCCTGTTTAAAAATTCCTTTACTTTCCTATTGGAAGCGTTGTATTCCACTACTAAACTTCTTTTGTATGTTTGTTGACCTATTTTGTTCTTGTTAACATCATTTTGATTCTCATTGTTAATCCCTCTCCCCAAAATTGGCTTAAACCTCTCCTGCCTTCCTTTTTCCACTTCATTCCTTATTTTACTAATAAATTCTGCAGGATAACCACGTTCCAAGAACATTTTTTCTAGCACTTTACACTCTACTTCAAAATCGTAGTCCCAACTGGTCATTCTAGACCCCCTGACAAATTGCCCCTTTGAATTCGTTGAAATTAAAGGCTAATAACATTTGAAAAATTCAAACATGTAATTTGGTAAAATGAACACCAGATGGGGGTAGAATATACACGAAACATAGGTTTAAGGAAATCTTTATTGATACACACACACAGGAAACAAATACATAGTCTTTACATACCTGAGTTTTTAAACTAATTTATTTAAGATATTTTTAATGAGATGTTTTATAATAATTTATTAGTAAATTATTCATGAATGTTTATTATATGTATTTTAATTCAAATTATTTATATAAATAAATGATGTGGAATGATCAAGTTTAGCACAAGACACTTTCAGAGAGTAGGCATTAATATTTATGAGATGTAAAGGGAGATTTGTTAGTTTAAACTGAAGGAGATGTATTTCATTGGATTAACAATTAAACAGGTGACTTAGAGATTATTTAAATGGCTTTTTGAGTCAAAAATGGTTGTCTGATGAAGTCCTGTATGTAGGATGAAAACGCATGTATTTATTTTTTCTTGGTGAATAAAAGCGTTAATTTCACTGGCGCTCTGTGATTTTGGTGTTGACACTATAGAGGAGAAGACCGTGGTCCAAGGCGTTCTTTTTGTTTGTTTATATATGCCTATTCCCTTCAATAACTTTTCCATTTCTGTCCTTGTTGGATTATGAATCAAAAGGCCCACTTCTGTCTGGGTTCAAAATCACTTCCCGTTTGGGTAGCCCCCTCTGTTGCTGTAATAATAATTTACTTGCCCCTGTCTCCTAATCCTCTCCGATCTCCTAAGGTCAGGGAATTCATGTGGATTTTCTAAGTCATACCCTTCTTTGTGATTGCTTAGCCAACTTTTAATGGCCTGGCATTATGAAGGAAATAGAAAACCTTTATGCAACGTCATCTGCATGTCAAACAACAGCACCTAAACCAGTGTATAGGAAATGTTTGCTATCATGGACTATGTTTAGAAGTAGTCTTCAATGACTGAGAACGGACCTGTTAAGTGGAAAGTAATTTTAGAGCTCTGTTGAAGGAGTTATCCTGTGTTTGAAAAGCTTTTCTGCAGCACAAGGAAATTAAATCCCCTGTGTAATAAATTCCACCAAAGCCTGGGCAGACTAGATTGAACTGTGTTTTCTGTAAGTACTGAATTGCTTTAGGAAAAGTAATATGAGAATGCATCATCCATAATCTGAACTGTGAAGGTTTCTGCATTCAATACTTGTCTTGTTATTTCTGAAAAAAAATGTTCACAAGAAAACTGTTTCTTGATTTATATTGTTCACCAAGCTGGAGAGAAACATATTTTAGTCCCTGTGAATATGAATTTTGAAATATATGAAGATGGCTTTCAAACTGGCTTTCTATTGCATTCTTAGCAAAGCTACTTTGTGCATATGTCTGTGTGTGTGTGTGTGTGTGTGTGTGTGTGTGTGTGTGTGTGTGTGTGTGTGTGTGTGTGTGTGTGTGTGCTTCTATATGGCTGCACACGTCTACAGTCCAGATTTCAAGAGGGTTCCTCCTCTCCAAAAACACTTATTTTACTTTTTATATTCAGAACTGCTCATATGCATCAACAAAGTGGCTATTATTCATCTGTATCACTGGCAACCCAGTTCAGGAATGAACGTGAATCACTAAATTTTTTTATTTTGCCTATATATTGACTAATCTTTCTCAGGGGCAACATGGGAGTACTGCCTGGTTAAGTGACTGGTTCAGAATGAGACAGTAGGAAATGGAGGTGTAGAATCTAGCAATGTGTACAAGACTACAGAAAGGTGTTAATTAACAGCTTAGAGCTTTAATATCTGCTCCGTCACCTAAAGTTGATATGATGATGTAGCATTTGGTCCGATGTCATGTACTATTAGACATGCAGAAGCCATGCTGTTTGTATAGTTCCTGCTGAAAAACTAGACTGTGGCTACAATGGCATCAATTCAAAAGTGGCAGTGCATTAACAGACTCACTCATTTTTACATCTGAGAACACAAGCTAATCATTACATCACTGCAGGTCACTCCACCTAGCCAAGGAATCTGCTTGTCCAGTCCCAAGAAGGAAGATACTTAGGTCCACAGTTTTCCTAGAGCATCCCAAGGTCCTTGTTTTTTACACATCAAGCCAAAAGGATGGACTACCCATCTCACAAAAAAGCTACATCCAAGATCAACTAGAAGGAGCTATCAAGGTTTTGGTGAAACAAATGACTGAGGATGTATAAATGTATGTGCGTTATTTGTAGAGTATGTGGCACATTGAAAATAATATTAAATGCATCAGTTTTGACAACTTTAGCTTTTTACAGCATCTGAATTTAGAATTACCCCTCTTGACTAAATGCAGTTCTGAATATTGTGCTTGACAGACTGTTGTAAATCCAATTAAAACACAGTTCGACTTTTAGTCAGCTGTGTGTGTGTGTGTGTGTGATTCACTCTGTAACACTGAATACACATTAAGAGGTAACTTTCAATGTGAAGCTATGTACCTGACTAACTGCTGTCCCTGTCTCTAAGACACTACTTAAAGTCTCTCAGGCATTGAAAATGTGTGTTAAAATATGTTTTGTTTGTTTAAATCATCCATCCCTTGTATATAATCTTGAGGACAAATACAACACAGAACATAAAAAACAAAATGGAAAAAGGACCAAACCAACCATTTAATAGAATAAATAAAATAAAATAAAATAAAAACTGAGCTCCTTCATCTACATTCAAATATACATAGACTTCATCAGAGTGATTGTGTCTACCACTGATGATGCTGTTAAATACAAAAAAAGACAACCAATCACAAATAAACCAGTGCACATTGTAGGGTGATGTCACAAATACTGGTTAGATGGGAATTGTAGTATACTGTATATATATGAATAATATGTGGGAAAAATGTATTACTAAAACTGATTGCAAAGTTAAAATTATAAATATATATATGAATAATAGGTGGGAAAAATGTATTACTAAAACTGATTGCAAAGTTAAAATTATAAATATATAACTATAAATATTGTAATAAATACATGAATAAATACTAAAATCACAATAAAATAAGAGTGTGGGTTGTTGAACAGCTGAAGTACAATTTTCTAAAAGCATTCCACTAACAGTGTTTATAAATACTTAGAAAGTTAATTAAAAATAAATAAATAAATGTGTCAAATGAATTAGTCAAGTAAAATAGATTGGTGCTGCCATAAGTACACCAGCATAGCTCTTTTCTTTAATACACAATAAATGGAAATGCTATAGTTGATACCTGGTGCTGATGAAGCATTAAGCCTTAGCTGCCAGTACAGTTCTTTACACTCAACTAGATTGTCAACGCCTCAACTAAAATTGGCAGCTGTTACCTTATCAAAGATAAAGAATGTAAACCTTTTAAAACTGGGGCAGTCAATAGTATGACTGTATAATGCATTCATTGTTTCTTATGTTTAATGTCATAGACATGCTCCCGAATTCTTTCTTTCAGCTTTCTAATTGTTTTTCCAATACAGAAAGCTATGCAAGAACCGCATGTGGCAAGATAAACTATAATGGTGGTATTGCAGTCACACCTCCCAGGACAAGGAATCGTTCTTGCAAAATTCTCCACTAAAACATAAGGACCCTCATTAATAAACCTGCAAAATTTGCAGGTTCCACATTTGTGCATTGATCCATGTGCCCTCTTTAAAATATCTGTACTCCCTGACACTTCCAAAAGAGATTTTATATTCCTACCCTTTGGAAAAAAATCACTGGAGAAGCACCTTAGAGTTTTTTTAATTTCACTAGGAAAAGCTACATCTCAGAATAATCCAATAATATTGGTGTAAAAAAAGACATCCTTACTCTACAGGATAGAAAAAATAGGAGTGAACCTGTCAAAACTGATATCAGTGCCTTCAGTAATATCCAAAACATCGGAAGGATCTGGCCTGATTATCAAAATAGGTGAAAGTGATCAAGAGATGTTTAACCACTTTATTTTTCATTCTATTGAGCAGCTGTAAAGGGTAACCCTTTTCAATAAACATTCCAATCAAATGTCTAATTTCATTATCAAGATTACTGTCATCAGATATTCCCGAGAGCATAAGCATCTGGTCCTTGATGATTGACCTTTTTTGGTGAAAGGGGTGGCAGCTGTCAAAATGTAAATAAGCATTAGAGAATATCTCCTTCCTAAAAATGCTAGAGGAGTAACACTCATAAACAGGTTTCTTTTCTAATAAAATGTCCATATAGTTAATCCTGTTAACACCATGAGAGTAGATGAACATGTAGAATTTTGCCAAAGGGAATGGATTTGCTGCCATTGTTCTAATGTGACTTTCCAAAGGATAAGCACATCATCAAGAAAGCTAAAATATCCAAGGACCAATGAATAGAAATGGGGGGGGGGGGGTGAACACTACTTTTTTCTCTCACTTAGCCAACACCATGTTGGCATACAATGGGCCAAATGCCACACACATGGCAACAGCGGGCGTCTGGTAGTAATATTCTCCTTCATAGTATATAAAATTATTGTTTAACACCAATTTAAGGAGGATAGTAAGCATGCACACATCTCCTGAGTGGACAAGTGTGTACATTTGGAAAGGAAGTTAAAAAAACATTTAATTCCGACACCACAAAGGATAACTGAGAAGAGATCTACAACATCTACAGTGATAAAGATGATATCATCACTGTACTGCAGTGTGTCTAACATTTGCGAAACATGCCAAGAGTCCTTTAAAATGTATGTCTCAGATTCTAAAATGGATTTATATTTATAGTCCACAAATGTCACCAACGTCTGTGTCTTAGACCCTCTTAGCTGACACAATGGGCCTCAAGGGGGATTGGCAATACATTTGTGTTTTTTTGGAATACCAAATATGGATGCTATCTCTGGCTTACTAGCATTAACATATTCCCACTCCTTGTGGTTAATATCTCCATGCATAATCATATCTAGTAAAGTAAAATCCAACTCATATGCAATAGAAATTCCATTAAACGATACCCTGGTATTTGTATCATTGTTAGACAGTAATGAAAACATTTTAGAATAATAATCAAAACTATTCAAGACCACAACCCCCTTCCCCTTTTGGGTTTCAACCAGTGTTCGTCACATGACCCTGCAATGTGCACTGTCTTGTCTGTGATTTTTTGCCCTTTTGTATTTAACAGCATCAAAGGTAGGTACAATCACTCTGATAAAGTCTATGTATATTGGAATGTAAATGAAAGTGCTCAGCTTTTATTTTATTTCATTTATTCTGTTATATGGTTACAGTGGTTTGGTCCATTTTTGTTTTCTTTTTTATGTGCTGCTTACCTTTGTGTTTGTGTTTTGGACAATAGAGAACAGCCTAGCAATGTAGAGTAGCAGAATAAAACCCTGACTATAACCGGGATGGTTCAAGTTTGAATAGCATCTTAGGTGCTGTAAGAGACAAGCAATTGCATAGGAATGAGTGGATGGGACTTGTCTGACTACCATGTGTGAAGGGAATGGTAGTCTCATTTGCTGTTTCAGCATTTGCAAGTGAAGGAAAGCTTGCAGACAATGAAGTTACAGCTAAGTGAATTATGGTAGGTGGTCCTCATTAGCATGTGGGTGAGAGCACTCACATGAATGTGGAGGGCAAAAAAGATCCCTGTGTTTACATGAGTTCCCGTGTCTTCTACTAGTGGGGTAGGGCTTTACTGCAAATATCGCTGACATCAGTAGACGCGACAGAGAGCACAAGCACCTCTGTGGCTGTTAGGATGACAGTTTCCTCCATTTGGAGATGTGAGCTGCCTCCTGTTGGAATTCAACTCGGCACCAGGGACTCCCTGAGTTATGAGGAGGCAAAGGGCTCAAGACTGGTTGGGTGAATTCTTTTTAACAGACAGAGAAAAGAAATACCTAAAAACAACAAGCAAAAAGCTTCATAAATATGTGTACAAAGTATTTATATGTGTGATTAATGAATGTTTTAATCACTTTATACATTTAAGTTTAATTGATCACTTCTCTGTAACACACATAAATATTCTTCATTAATCATTTGTCACAATAAAAAGATTAAAAAATGAATCTCAGTGACTGTGTGAATTCAACAGACTAATTGATATTCAAGTTTTCAATTAAAATGGTATCTCTTTATGAATGTATTGACTTTTTTTACTAAAATCTGTCAACTACAGTCTTTCCTAGCTGCATATAATGGAAATCACAATAAAGAAACTGCGGTTAAATGTAATTTCTGCTCTAAAACAGGCTACACACATACATAGATGATACATTTGAATTTGTAGACCTCTCATATAGTCATCAGGTAGCATTTCCTTACCTCAGTCTGCACCATGGATGGACGGTTCATTCTCATTTTGTAGACAATGTCATATACACTGACAACCTTTTCCTTCTCCATCTGCTGCAACAGGTAATCCAGAGCAATCAAGGTTCCTGTACGACCAACTCCAGCACTACAATAGAAAACAATTCAAAAAGTTTCATTTTGAGCTGACTCTGACTGATTGAATACAGCAATAGAGAAAAGTAACTTACAATGAAAGGATCATGGAATATAAATACAAATGATGTGAAGTGACCATAAAAATGTAACCTACTTCATTTTAATAAGCAAAAATTTCCATATCATACCTTATATGTGACACACCCCTCCAACCTGTCACTGTCACAAAGGATATAAATAGTCTTATTGATAATTCCTTATCTTTTGACCAACATATCTCCATGGTAGTTTAGGAAATCTTTAATCTGGCTCATCTCCTCTAGATACAAAGAAGCCGTATTGATCAAAAGAAGCATTAATTCAGATTTCTTCATTTCTTAACAGACCCACTATTGAATATAATGCCTTTTTTGGCATATATTTCTTAATTTTTCATCAGACCCAGTATTGAATATCACATCACTTTTGGCATGTATGTGTCTAAACATTTCCCTCAGCACAAGGGACTTCAAATATTTTGTCTAAAATAACAATGATCGTAAGGTCCCCAGTTTTATAAGGAATGTGGAAGTCCTCTCTATGTAATCAGACTCTTAAAGACTCCTCCTTGGTGTTCTGTGAGTAGCCTTTCAAGCCATGAAGGACCTGTAATCTTTGATTTTTTTATTCCCTCACAAAACAAATGGTTCCACAAATACCTAGTTAAATGCATTAAAGTTGCATCACTAGATAAATAAGCCTTGTTGATGTGGCAGTCATATCCCAACATGTGTCTCACTTCTACAGCAGACTTTCACTGCATATCAAATAAGAGTAGTACTCTTGCCACTTTCAAGGTAAACCTAGATAATTGAGAAAGCATATGATAATGTCACAAGAAAGCTGCTTTGGGCAGTCCTGCCATGATTCAAAGTCCTAGAAACATTGGTAGAATTAGTGCAGGCTATGTACAGCGACCCAATGACTCAATTATGAACTGTGCTTAGACTCACAGAGGGGTCCTCAGTGGGAGCAGGTGCCCTTCAGAGTTCAGCTCTGAGCCCACTGCTATTCATACTGGTGATGGACTACATTAGCAAACAGGTCAGTGGGAACAGATTAACAAAGCTGCTGTATGCAGATGATGTAGCATTATAGACAGAATCTGAACAAGAACCTCCAAAAAAGAACAGGGAAATTGAATGCAAAACTAAAGGCACATGGAATAAAACTGAGTACAGGTAAGGCAGTTGTAATGTCAGCAAATGAGGGAAATCTAAAGAAGGTGAGAATTGAGATAGAAGGGGAAATAGTGGAACAGGTTAATAACTTCAAGTA
The DNA here is from genome assembly GCF_019279795.1 of Protopterus annectens. Classification (NCBI taxonomy): domain Eukaryota; kingdom Metazoa; phylum Chordata; order Ceratodontiformes; family Protopteridae; genus Protopterus; species Protopterus annectens. The sequence continues at coordinate 588,532,896 of NC_056751.1, forward strand.
TCTGGGAAGGGTGGTTGAGGAGTGGGGAAGTCAAAGACAGAATTAGAGGGGCTGCAGCTAACTCACATAGATTGTCAGGTGTAGTGTATGACAGAAAAAACCCAAAGAATCTGAATAGTAAGGTGTAAAAAATGGTGGCACGACCCATGAAGGCAGAGCAGAAGAGGAAGCTAGAGGTGATGGAGATGAAGTGTCCGAGATAGGTCAAAGGATGCACACCATGAGACAGACAAAAAATAAGGACAAAAGAGCAGAAGCCAAAGCAGTTCCAATTGCAGAAAAGGTCAAAGAGAACAGATTATGGTATTTTGGGCACCTGTGCAGAAAAGAAGATTATCTGGTGAAGATTTGGAAAAAGACAAGAAAAAACAAGGGCATCCAGCAAAGAGGCAGATCGAGTGTGTGAGAGAAGACCTGCAACAATCAAGTATAAGTGTCAAAGAAGGTAGGACATTGGCACTGAATAGATAGAGATGGTGATAGTTGAAAAGACATTCTGAACCCATGTAGACAAAAGGGACAACAAGGGGCTGGTGATGATGATGATGATGGGGTGGGGCAACCACAAATTCTACCTTGGTCTACCTTGTATGGCTGATCTACCACCTATTTAAATTAGAATATCACAAGAAAGAAAATATTGAAAAAGGTCAGCATTTCACTTCTTGCAAGATGGGATGTAGGGTTAAATTATCATGTAGTGAAATATTCCTTTTTCCGTGGCTCCATTTACATGTGGATACTACTTCTTGCATGCCTCATAAATCGATGTGACCATAAAGCATGATAAAGAGAAAATACTGAGGGTCTGCAAGCAATGTGTTGTCTTTCTCACTACTGAACACCTTAAAGTTGTACTTGTTTGGCCATATCGCTGCTAACATTTATACCACTTACTTCTAGATATGCTTCAGTACACATATGTGAGCCTTTATTGGTGGCCTTCCTGGACAGTGGACAGTTAGTAACCATGTAATTTATACTAGCCATTGGAATACATTATTAAGGATATTTGCTGTTAACAAATTGGTTTCTGTTGTTCAGGGTTTGATTTCATCACTCTCCTAAGAATCTGAACAAGTAATTTAACTAGGCAATGCTTTCAGGTCACTCTGGACCTGGGTCCATTGAGCTTACATCATAAACAAGTAATAAAATTAAATAATAAATATCTTTCTGATCATTACCATTATCCAAACATCAAATGAGTGCAGATTAATTTCTGTGACTGTTCCACGGTGGTATATCTACCCATATTTTAGACCCTTCTGTTGGTAGCTATTGTTTTATCCTTTAAAACTGGACAAGGATGTCTGGTAATTTAAATATTTCCCCTGTTTGCTGACTTGATGACTTTCTATACTATTTAGATATATTTCTAGGCTATTTCTTGCTTTATATGGATACTTTGTCGTGACAGTGCATGAATGTACATGGTAGTGACTATCTTATATCATGTAAAAACACAAATGGTTAAGCAGTAATGTCACCTTAACTAAAAGTTGTTTATATTTATTTATTATTTATTTATTTTACATTTGTTGAGGGGAACAGTCTGACTGGATACATGTCCAATTTTCAGCGTAGGCCCGGGGAGAAAAGCTCCAAACTTACAAACAGATAAAGACAAGCAAATTATAGTATATGTACAAACATATTGTATCAACATACAAGTTACAGTCTCACATTTCAGGCTTATGAAGAATACAATTTATAATCAGAAATATATACATATATGGTACAGTTTCTCTTATCAAACCTAAATGTGCAGCTTATATACAGAGTATCTGCACACGTTACAATTTCTATTTCAAATCTTTTAGTGTAGGAGGTTAGTCGCTGTGAATAAGAGACTTAGGGACACAGGTGGACAGTGGTCTCACCTTCTATAATCAGATCACCACAACAGTCAGTAAATCCTTCTATGTGGCACACTTCATCACGAAGAGCTTTTCATCCAGAAAAAAGGAGGTCATTGTACCACTGTACTCATCCCTCATTAGACCCATTATATAATACAATGCCCCGTTTGGTATGTACCTCTCAAGACATCTGCAACAATTGGAAAGACCGCAGAAATACCTCACTAAAAGAATCACAGACCTAAAGCAAATGCCCTGTACTGATCGTCTAAACTAACTCCAGCAATACTCTGTCACATATCGTCTACTCAGAGGTGATCTCTGCTTAACATACAAGGCCATGTCAAACCCAAAGCTATTGGATATGCTATACTTAAAGAAATCCCAATCCCTCAGAGCCACATGCTCCAGGGATCTAAACCTTGTCATCACAATGAACAAAACAAGCTGGAGGGATAGGTTCCTGACCCAGAGACTCCCCAGACTCTGGAATAGATTGCCCATACATGTCAAGCAGAGTGCCTCTTTGGCCCTCTTCAAAAGGAATCTTGAAAACTGGATGGGAGACAGGAAATTCACCCCAGGGATCATGTCAGTCGCCCTTCTAAACAGGGGTCCAGGGAAGCAAATATTGTGGGAAGAAACAGCCAGGGAATTGTTATGGCTAGGCTTGTACAGGTCCTAGGGCCAATAGCCTAGTACCAACCTATGAATAAAAATTGCAGGGATATGATAGAAGATGTGGCTTTAGTCAGGGTTAGAGCAAGGACATAACCAGCGAGCTTTAACAGATTGAACCAAAAGTTTTGTAGTGGAATGAAGTGGCCTGGGATTTTTGTAGGGATGGATAATGTTTTTGAGGGAGAGTGTTTTTTTCTGGATGGTTAATAACCTTGAATGCTATAATGAGTTGGTTATATAGAATTAGCCTGGGGAGTTCTAGCCAGCCTAAGAGGTTTAGGTTTTGACAGTGGTGTGTCCTGTAGAGAGTTCCTGTGGAAAACCTGGCAATTTGATTGTAGCAACTAGAGAGTTTGCTGAGTTCAGTTTTATTCATGTTACTGAGTATTGGCAAGGCACAGAGTAGAGCTGAAAGCAGATGGGTACGGGCAAGTGCAGTCTTAGCTAGAGAGATGAGAAAAGGTTTATTTTTGTATAGGGAGCCGAGTTTTTTATTAACGGTTTTAATAGTTTGGTTAACGAGCATGTCATATTTAAGGTTGCTGTCAATTATAACACCCAGGAGTTTGGTATGCATATCTGGTGAGATTATGGTCCCATTGTTAGATGTTATAATAAACGACAGTTGAGAGGATTTGCGAGTATGGGAGAAGAGCAATAGCTTTGTTTTGTTGGGGTTTAATATCAGCTGTTGATCAGAGAGCCAATTTTCTGCTGTGTTAAAGGTTTTCTGGGTTAAAGTAAGGAGATCTGTAAGAGTAGAGGCTGAGCAAATCAGGGTGGAGTCATTGGCATATTGTATACAGATTGCATCTGGGATTACAGTGTGGAGGTCATTGACAAAGAGGGAGAAAAGAAGGTAACCTAATATGGAGCCTTGAGTGACACCAAGGGTAACAGGAAGAAGGGTGGAGAGTTTGTCCTGCCATAGGACAGCCTGCTGTCTTCCACTAAGATAAGATTGAAACCATTGTATAGGATGGTTGTTTAGGGATAATTTATTTAGGATAAGTAAGAGTAACTGGTGGTTAACCATGTTGAAGGCCTTGGAAAGGTCGAGGAACAGGGTAGAAGATAGTTTGTTGTTACAGTTGGAATTTATGATGTTAGAAAAGGAGAAGTGGGCTCAGGTGGCACTGTGATTTGGTCTAAATCCAAGCTGGGAGTTGGTCAGGAGATTATGTTGAATGAGGTAGTGTAAGAGTTGTTTATGGATACACTTTTCCATAATTTTAGCTAGAGGAGAAAGGATAGCTATTGGTCTATAGTATGATAGCTCAATGGAGCTGCATCCTTTGTGGAGTGGAATGAAATGTGATATTTTCCAGATAGTGGAGATAGAGGCTTCAGTTATGGTTCTATTTATCAAAATAGAGACAGGGTATGCTATGATATCGGCAGCTTTTTGCAGGTAGTCTGCTGGGAGGAGGTCAGCTGAAAAGGTGGTTGGTTTGAGTTTTTTAATTAGCGCTCTAATGAGTGAGTTAGAAACTTTTTGGAAGCTAAAGGAGAGTATGTCACTGGGTTTAGGGGTATCAAAATTAGGACAAGTGGGTTTAAGTTTGCTAGCAAGGGCCTGGATGATTTCTGTGAAGAAACTGTTGAAGGAGTTGGCAATGGACTCTGTCATTTTTTGGGTTGGGGCTGAGGGGAATGGAGTTGTGGATTGCCCTGGGTGGAGGAGTTTGTTAATACCTGCCAAGAACTTCTGAGGTTTGTTATGGTGTTTCTGCTATAGATGGCAGAAATATTTTTTTTGTCTAGTAATATGGATTTTTTTGCATCACTCCTATATTGTCAAAATTCAGTTTATCTTTAGAGGAGCGCCAGGTATCCCAGGCATTATTTCTTTGGATGATCTTTAGTTTGGTATCTTTAGTGAGCCAGGGGGCAACTTTTGTTTTAATTCTAATAAAGCGTGCAGGTGCATAGTTGTCAAGGATGACCAGGAATGTGTTATTAAAGTGTTTTACTGCCTCATCTAGTAGTAGTTGTTTTAGAATTGACCAATTGCATAATTTTAGTTCTGCTAAGAATTTATTAAGGTTGAAATTTTTGTTATTTCCTATTGTTTTGTAGGTGGGTAGATGTGGACATTCGACTTTATGCCTAATAATATATGTTAAGAAATGATCACTTAGACCTTCAGGGAGAGTACCTGATTTGTACATGTGGTGGGGACTGTTAATTAGTATCCAGTCTAGGATATTTTCTTTATTGTTAGGCTTGCTGACCCTAGTAGGGGAGGATATAGTTTGTGTAACCCCATGTAGGTTTACGTGGGTGGTTGGGGTCACTGCAGTGCAGCTGTTCCAATCTACATTGAGTTCCCCTAGAATAATGCTTTCTTGGGGGTAGGCATTGGATAGCCAGTGGAGGATGCCTTCAAGGGTCCCTGAGTTGTTACCTAAGGGAATATAGACACATACTATGTTTATACATTTGTTTTTATTTATTTGTAATTTGGAAATCATAATTTCTGCTTTGTTAAATATGGGTGGTTGAAGGTTGTCTAGAGTAACATTTAGGGTGGTTTTATAGAGAACAGCAACCCTCCCCCCCTTTCCTGGTAGTACGATCTAACATGAGTATATTATACCTTGGAGGTAGAATTTCATTATCTGGCATTTATATGCCATTCAAAATGACATATGTGGCTATAGTTACATGTAAGGTAAGTAAGTAATACAAAATTCAATCATACTTCAGATAATAAACCCATTCTGTTCTAAGTAATGATATTGTTGGAAAATTCTAGACACCACATGTCACATATAAAGAAGAAAGTCTCATTGCTTCCTTTGCAGAAGACCAGCAAGCCATCAGCTGCTTCAGCATATCACTCAGATGACCTTTACAACAACAAAGCCTTATTCTTGAGCCCAAGTTACAGGTGACATAAACTTATGTTATTTTTGCGAGTACAGATCTCATTCATTGTTACCATAGTCATTTATTACAACATAAAAGGCATAAAAACATAAAAGTAACTTGCAAAACCAAAGAGAAAGTTACTGTTATAGTTCATAGGCACTGGAATTGTTATCTGAACTTTTAGTGCTAGAACAAAATGCATTACCTGCAATGAACAACAGTTGGTCCTTTCTTTGGTGACTCATTCAAGAAGTTGCGCACAAGGTGCCGGAACTGAATCACGCCAGAAGTGTTATCAGGAACTCCATGGTCAGGCCAAGCTGTGAAATGGAAGTGGCGTACAGTATGTGTTTGTGAATCATTTTCCTAGGATAAAAACAAAAGATAAAGCATTTATTACAGTATATGAATTCAATATTATTATTTGTATTGATGCCAATTTAACATACTATGGTATTTTACATACTGAATTTACCATTTACCAGGTTTCTTATCATGTATTCGAGGCGTGTAAACTCAACTACCGGAAACACCGAAACTCACTGTCAAAACATGGAATACTGAAGATATACCATGTCGACCACAACCTCAAATCCTGAGGACACAGTACCACTTTGGACCCAGGAGCAAGTGCTAACATGAGTCTGATAGGGGGACAAAGTTCGGCTTTGGTATTACTAGTCATCTGTGTCTTGACCTTCGATGTCCACAGTTCCGACACGATCAGGTTGAGAAACTGCAGTTACATTACAGGAAACCAGTACAGACATATGCATTATGCTTGCATCATTCCTAGTCTTTTCTTAGCACATTTTTTTCCAGAAACCGACAGCACATTTGTAAGTTTCCTGCATACTATTGGGACCGAATATATTTCTATAAGGTTCTGCACAAAGCATGACTGAATGCAATACTTGTATAAAAAAAGTCTAAAGTGGAAAATAATCCATCAACATAAGCAACAATACCCAAGAAAGTGAGCATTGTAGACAAATAATGGGCTGCTTACCGGTGTTGTGAGGCCTGCTGCAGCAGGCAAGAGGCCTCTCCAGCTCTGGAAAGTACATTATTTCCCCTATAACATCTACCCTGCATGGCATTATTGTGCTTAGGGAAATGGCATATGTGCTTTTGTTGTGTTTTGCATTGTATAATTTTGCAGTTTTTAAAATAAGCTTTTGTTTGTTTCTGGGCAATTATGTAGAAAATTCCCTTTAATTGCATATTTATAGTGAAATATTTCTCATATTGTACTCACAGAAATGGCTAAATAATAGTCAATGAATATGTGTATATGACTGCAAATAAGCATCTCTGTGTGTGTGTGTGTGTGTGTGTGTGTGTGTGTGTGTGTGTGTGTGTGTGTGTGTGTGTGTGTGTTCTGCCAGTATTTGTGTTTCACATTGCAGTACTTTTCTGCCTGATTTAGATCTCTGACATTCTGCTTTGCATTTTAAGATGTGGAACATTCATTCTAACAATAGAGCACCATTCTATAAAAATAAGCACTATTCTACAACACTTGAATTCAAACTTTTGACTACAGCTGTAACACTGGGGGTGAGGGATGAGTGCAGCTGTGATATTCTGCATTGTACGTTATAGCAATGGGAAAATAATTTATACTATTAAAAAAAAAAAGAGACATACTTTTACTGGAAGTTTGAGACATAAGTCCCAAAATAACGACAAAGTATCAAGCTTGCTATTGCATATTTAAAAAAAAAATTTGCAGGGGAAAATCCTCTTTCCTCCTCATAACGCACTATTTCTATATGTTATCTCAAAGATTGCTATAGCCTGGGGAAGGCTAAATTTACCAAAGATATAGCTGTTTCAAAATTAGCATATATTTCACTCTAATCACACATAATTACCCAGAGTTTTGGTGATTCACAGTGTTGGGTCTTGGAACATTCAATGCGAACTCGTAACATATACCAGCTACAACAGGTAATAATAAATACTTAATACATAATTGGAAAAAAAACAGAAGAGCTCTCAGTAACGGCAAACCTAGTAGTGAAAACAGAAAACTGAATAATTAGACACATTCATCTTCAAACAATTGACAGTTTTCACAGCACTTCTGAAAGCTGTCAAACAAATTCTGATATAAACAAGATAATACAAGGAGATGATGGCATTTGTATATACTAAAAGATGAATAGTAATTTGGTCAGGAGCCATATTCCACATTACAGCATTATAGCAGATCATACAGTACAACAAAAAAGCCATGCCAAAGTCAAACTATAATGACATATTGTTCAAGAACCACGTAATAAATCTGATAACTATATCTATTGATCTTTTTCTCTCGCTGTATGTATATATATATATATATATATATATATGTATATATATATATATAATAAAAAAACTCTAACGAAGGAAGGAAAAAGAACTAGAAAAACAAATTTCTGATTTGAATGCCTTCGTTCTTCATTATTCGAACTTCATCAGAAATCTTTCAGTATTCAAATATTCAAATAGTCAAGTAAATGCCACTCGTATTTGAATACTGAAAGATTTCTGATTAAGTTTAAATAATAAAGAACAAAAGTGTTCAAATCGGAAATTTGTTTTTCTAGTTCTTTTTCCTTCCTTTGTTAGAGTTTTTTTATTATATATAGCGTTTAGTAGTACCTCTTGAATAGTTTTATTGTACTACTTTATATATATATATATATATATATATATATATATATATATATATATATCTATATATATATCTATGGATCTACTTCTAAATCTCAAATTTTCAAAACTTTGAACTTCAAATGGCTGAGACCAGAAGATCGAAAAAAAAAATTATGTTTTTGTAGGGGGGCAAGCCCCCCCTGGAGCCCCCACACACCCTGCTAAATAAATATACCAGCTCCAAGGTTGCACTCCAGTAAAGGAAACAATAAATATACCACTCCATGCAGTGCAGTGATCTCCATTCAAAACGTTAAAAGTTTCAAAGCTTCTGTCTTCTCTGTCTTCTGGTCTCGGTTATTTGAAGTTCAAAGTTTTGAAAATTTGAGCTTCTGAAGGGGATCCATATATATATATATATATATATATATATATATATATATATATATATATATATATATATACATAGATGTAGATATAGATATATATTTACATCTATATATATCTGTATATAGGTGGTGCTACACTGAGCATGTTGGGGCACATGCCCCAGCTGTAAAATACTAGGCACAAGTGATTTCCACAGTATAAAAAAAAGTAAAGATTTTTTTTTACCATAGCAGTTTTATATAGGTAGCAAACCAAGGTCCTAATACTATACAGTCTAAGTACCTGTGATTTGTCCATTGCATTTTGCAAGCAATAGCAGTACGTTTTGAGTTGACAATCTCTAGTTTATAACTAGAGACTGATAGAAACAGTGCAGTCGAAGTGCTTGTGATCAGTTGCTAGGGGTACCCTGCAAATGATCACAGTGCTTCTCCTGCAATCTCTAGTCAAGATTTGGGACTGAGGAGAACTGTAGAGATGAAGATCTTCAGGCGTGGTTTTCTCTTTGCAGGTATCGGTCTTTCTTTTGTTTTCTTCAGGGAGCCAGATAAAACTGTTTGCAAGGACACCAGCAGAAACTGCCCTCAGCAAAATAAATGTGCTTTTTTTTTTAAAGTTTATCTTTTATTGCGAACATTGGGCCCCCCCCCCCCCAAACAAGAACTCTGAGCATAAGAAAAATAATGAAGAGACAAAATCAGGGACAGTTTGTAAATATTGCTCTAATTTGTTTGAAAACTTAATAGGATAACAGGTTTTGCATTTTCTGAATGAATGTATTTATTTTATTTATTTAGCAGGATGTGTGGGGGCTGCATATGATTATGCTTCCTTTCATTGAAACAGAAAAATGTCAGCATTCCAAATATCAACCACAATACTATGACAAAGCAAACGTCAACATGGTACAACACACATATGAAGAAACAACCTGGGTACATGCAAAATAAAAGGTTAGTTCTAAGTATAACTTGGCTTTTGTGGTGTCTTCCTTGGTTCATCCTCATGATAGGGTCTTGGATCCATCCCTTGGATCTGGCTCGGCCACTTTCCACAGACTTGGATCAGACTCTCAAGCTCCTCCCTCATACCCACAATACCCTGCATCCACCCAACTACTTCAGATTGATTTTGCCAAATCCAGTTATGCCACACTCAGACACCAAAGACTGGCAGAAGAAGCTCAGACACAGGACTTAAAAATCCCAAGCTCATCCAGGTTTTTCAAGAAGTAAGTCTGGGAGATGGTTGGGTAGCAAAAGTGAGGATGAATGAAGGAAGACAACACAGATGCCAAGTTATAGTAAGACATAACTTTTTAATCTGATGGTGTCTCCATCATTCACCCTCATGATAGGGTCAGAGTCCCCAGATATGAGAACTTTGGGTGGCCCTCATGGAAGGACATGCTGGAGCACCCTTGAGCCAAAGGAAGCCCTGCTCCTGGAAATAACACAAATGTGTGATTATTAGACCATGTAGCTGCTGCACACATGTCATCATCATAGGCTCTGGCATAGAAAGCTGAGAAAGTAGCCATGGCTTTGGTAGAATGAAAAAAAGAGACATACTTTTACTGGAAGATTGGGTTTAGGTAACTGCAACCCTCTGGAGGAAAAAAATGAAGAAGCTGCAATCTGAAATCCATTTTGCCAAGGTAACTTTTGATATCTCTTGTCCAAGTTTATTCAAAGAAAGCGCTGTCAGACGTTCTGTATTGCTCATGTCTATGAACATCTAAAAGGTGAAAAACATACTTCCCTTTGTTTGAAAAATTGGGAAAGAACACTGGAAGTTGTATGGACTGATTGATATTATTTTCTGTAGCTACTTTAGGCATAAAGGATGGATTATTGTGTAAGGACACATTATCCCTATGGAATAAGATGCAAGGAGGTTTAGAAGATAGAGCTTGAAACTCAGAAATTCTCTGGGTGGAAGTGATGGCCACCAAGAGAGTTGTTTTCCAGGACAGAAACTTCATGTCACAAGTAGCCACAGGTTCAGAGGGGCCCTGTGTCAATGTCTGCAGCACCAGAGTAAGGTCCCAAGGAGGAGAAGGATCCCTAACTGGGGGCCTCAATAAGAAAACATCCTTCATGAAAGATTTATATAATCTGAATGTGAACAAGGAACATGTTTGACTAGCCATGTGAAAATTAGAAATAGCAGCTAACTGTAGCTTACTAGTGGAAAAGTGGGCACCTTCATTGAAAAGGGTAATGAGTAAGAGTAACGCATCTGAAACAGGTACTGAGAATGGGTCAGTGTTCCTTTTAGTAGCCCAAACAATAAATCTGTTCCACTTGCTATTGTAAATTCTCTTAGTGGAAGCCTTTTGTGATGCCAGAAGAATTTTTTGGACCAAGGACTGAAGCCTGGACTGTCTAAGGTTGGAATTGGAGAAACCAAGTGGTCAATTTCAGGGGTCGAAGATTTGGGTATTGTATCCCTGACGGATGACAGTGGAGGTCCTGAGTGGGTTTCAGTATACTGGGAGGATACTTCAGGTAAGACCAGAGGAAGGGCAACCACACTTGGGGAGGCCAGAAGTGGACAATGAGAATGAGTGAACTCTTCAACCTGCTTGCCTTCTGAAGAAATTTGGGAATGAGTGGGAGAGGAGAGTAAACATACAGGAGACCCAAGGTCCAATCGTGGACTAGAGCATCCCCTGGTGACTCCCCTGGAGGAGGGATCAGAGTGAAAACTTGCTGCATTTATTGTTGAGGAGAGAGACAAAGAGGTTGCAGCAAGGTTGACCCCAACTGCTGAAGATCATGCTTGCTACTGATTGGTTGAGGGACCACTCATGTGGAATCAGAAGCAACCTGATGAATCTCTCTGCCAAGTTGTTATTTTTTCCTGGGATATGCATTGCAATTAGAAGGCAGTCTAAAGAGATCACCCAGTCCCACACTCTCATGGCTGCCCTGCACAGGGGGAAAGAATGGGTTCCTCTTTGCTTGTTAATGTACTACAGAACTGACATGTTGTTGGTGTGTACTGCAATAGTTCCAAGAAGAAGAATGTTTTGAAAGGCTTGCAACATTAGAAGGATAGCTCTCATTTCTAGGACATTGATATGCAAGCTGGTCTTGAGAGTCAACCATGTGCCTTGGACCAAATTTCCATTGTAATGCCCCCTCACCAGAACTGGGAAGCATCCATGGTCACAGTGGCTATCGGAGGATAACTGACAAATGGTCTGCCAAGGATAACATTGTCTGAATGAATCCACCAACTGACATGATTTTTGCAGATGGAAGTCAATTTGATGTGAATGGACAAGGGCTGAGGCAGAATGGACCATTGATTAACTAGTGTCCACTGTAGAACCTGCATGAAGAACCTGGCCAGGGGAACTAATAGCATGGCTGCAGATATGGACCCCAAGACCTACAATATCAGATGAGTGGAGAGGGCTTCTTTGCTAATAACTGCTGCACTTGAGTTCACAGAATGGTTACATGGTGTAGGGGAAAATAAGTTATTTGCTCTGTGGTATTGAGTTGTGTACCTATGAACTCTAGGTTCTGAACTGGAGTAAGATTGTACTTGTTCATGTTTATGGTGATGCCTAGGGATTGTACTAACTGGAGTAAGTAGTCCCTAGCTTGAATCAGTTGATGCTTTATGGGAGCAGTCAGGAGCCATTCATCTAAATATGGAAACACCTGGAATCCCTTGAGCCTCAGGTGAGAGGCTACTACCACCATGAATTTGGTGAACACCCAGGGGACTGTGGTGAGTCCAAAGAGCAGTGCTCTGAACTGATAATGACTAGCTCCCAGATGGAAGTGCAGATGTCTCCTGGAGCATCTATTCTGATGTGATAGTAGGCGTTCTTGAAATCTATCGAGCACATCCAGTCGTCCATGTGCAACAATGGCAGAATGGACTGAACCATAACCATTTAGAACTTCACTTTCTTTACATATTTGTTTAATGTGCTGAGATCCAGAATAGGTCTTAGGTCCCCTGTCTTTTTTGGCACTAAAAAGAAGCAGGAGTAGGTTCCAAATCCTCTCTGTTCAGTTGGGACTTCATGGATGACTCTTTTTTGCAGTAGCTATTGAATTTCCTGTGCTGCCTGCTCCCACTGTCCAGGTGGCTCATACAAGAGGCTTCTGGAAGTTGGAGGGAGGAGGGAAAAGGAAATATAATAACCTTGGGATATCACATTTAACACCCAATGGTTTTGAGTCAATTAGGTCCAGGCTTCGGAGAGCAAAGCTAATCTTCCCCTACTGCCTCAAAGATGGAGAGTTGGGTAGTTCCTCAGGAGCGCTGGCAAGGCTTATCAGAAGGGGGTTCCATAAAGCTCTGGATGTTCTTTGTGTTTCACTGTTGCAGTCATTACATTTGGGTAATCTGCTGGCAGGTTACCCTCAGTTGGCCTGATTAACAAAGTCTTGGGTCCTGCGTCGGTTGCTGTCCCTTCTTCCATGACATCAGGTCGTCAGGGGTATAAAACATGCAACCAATGCCATTACATCAGTCTTTCTTGCCGTGCGATGCCTGAAGCAGAAGCAGTTCGCAAGTGCCGGTCGGGCGACTCTTGAAATTTTTTTTTCGAGTTTCCGAACCAATGTCTTCAACTAAAAGCTAAGTACCCCATTGGGGAAACTTTTTCTTGCTCCTTACCAATGTCAGTAAAAGTTAATAATTGCATTACTTGTGGGAAGCAAATACCTCATAAGGATATTCATTTGTACTGTATTCCTTGCCTAGGCCCTGACCACAGTGTACCGTGCTGTCGGTTTTGTGCTAAATTTAATCAATGCACTATTAAACATTGGTATATTTTTGCCTCTAAATATTTTGGCTCACAATTTAATTATCCAGAAATGTCGTCGGTTAGCAATCCGACTACTGGAATACCTAAAAAATGCAAAGAAAAGAGAGACAGGCCGCCGAGGTCCAAAACTGACGACAAGGCTTCTCCTAAGCCAGTCGCCAGTTTGCCGGTACTCAGTGAGGTGCTTTTGCAGCCCCTGATACCCGCTATTTCTGATTCGCAGGCCTATATTGAGACCCATTCGGAGTCTGGTATGCTGCGAGATGCTTCAAATATGATACCCGTGGATGTCTCTACCTGAGATGGGTCCGGAGCCGCTGTGCAGGCACCGGCTTCTGAGGGTGTTTTCAGGCCTACAGATTTGTATAGTAGACTGACACCATCTTCAAAACTAAGGCCAAAATCTAAATCTATGTCTAAAAACCGACGCCTGGGCCATATGTGCAGGACCCTATGCCTAAAAAACAAATGATCAAAATGGCTGAAGATTTAATTACTCTGATCAGGGGTAGCAAACCCCCTCCTTCTAAGAGGCCTAGGCAAGACATTGATTATGAATCTTCTGAACAGGATTCTATTTCTTCTGACACTTCTAATGAACAGGATTTGTCTATACCTACTTATGAGGACTCTGATGCAGAAGATTCCATTCCATTTGCTCCCCCCCCTGAGGATTTTTCATTTGGGGAAACTTTACATACCTTAAGGGAACATTTCCACTGGAAAAGTCAGGATTTCTCTGAATTTAAAAAGAGACTTAGGGATTTTCTTCTTCCTCAGCTTAGGCCTTTGGCTATACCTCCTGTTTTAGACATTGTTGATGATGTTTTTTCAGAATCTAGTATGGCTCCTGATTCTCTCCCTCCGGCTCCTTGTAAGCCAGACAGATACTACAGGGTTCCTGACTCCCACAGATTCCTTTTCAAAAATCCTATTGCAGATCCTGAAACCATTTCTCAGGGTCCCAGGGGTATTAAGGCCTCTACTGCTAAAAATCCTACCCCTTCTGATAGAGATTCCAGGACGCTGGAAAGATGGAGTAAGAAGGTTTACACTTCTGCAACCTTGACAATCAGGGCTTTAAACTGTCAATTGCATATGCTTAAATATCAACAGCATATCATGGGACTACTTAAACAGAAAATGATGTTAATTTCTGACTGTGTGGAAAATAAAGATTTACAGGATTTATTGCATTCAGCTGAACAAGTTGGAAAACATACTTTGCAATGTGGTTTTGATTCTGGGTCTGTGCTAAGAAGGCAAGCTTGTCTCAAAGAGCAACTCTGCCTGATCATGTTAAAGCAAAATTGTTGGATGCTCCTTTACAACAGGACTGTCTCTTTGGTAATAAAGCTGAAGAAGTGTTAAAAAAGATGGAAGATAAAGCTAAATCTATGCAAACTGTGAAAGATTTTTTACAAGTGCAACCTCCAAGATTTAGCAGGCACTGGCCTACTAAGAACTGGTCCTTGCCAGTTCCTTCGAGAGCCACTCAAGCCAAACCCAGACAGTCCAAAGGCTCCAGGTTTCAGTCAAGGGACTTTTAGAACAAAACGATGGGGTGCCTCCTCCTCCAAATCTGGAAACAACAAGGCACCTCCCTATAGTAAACAGTCTCAATGACTTCCCTCTACACTCACCAAGCACTTACCTTTTAGCTGCCCCTTTTGGGGAAAAACTGGCACTTCATGCAAGAAACTGGCAACTTATAACCCAGGACAAATGGGTTTTAAATATAGTATCCCAAGGATACAGATTTCATTTCCACACGTTGCCAATCCCAAACGGATGGCCAGACCTGCCCCCAAATCAGTGGGCAGAGGCCCAGAAACAAGTACTGTCCCTCATGAACATGGGGGCTATTCAACCAGTACCAGAAGAGAAAAGGGAGGTTTCTATTCAAGACTTTTCCTGGTACCCAGAAAAGACAAATCATGGCGTCCAATTCTGAACTTATCTACTCTAAACACATTTCTAGACATTCCAAAATTCAAGATGCTGACTCTTCAACAGTTACTTCCTATGCAAGGCAAAGATGCCTGGTTGGTAACTCTAATCTTAAAAGAGGCTTACCTGCATATCCCAATCAGGGAGTCTTGCAGAAGATACCTCCATTTCAAAGCAGGTTACTTGCATTACCAGTTCTTTTCATTGCCCTTTGGCTTATCTACTGCGCCCAGGGTCTTCACAAAGTGCCTGGCTCCAGTAATTGCATTTTGCAGACAAAGAAATATTCAAATATATCCATACCTGGATGATTGTCTAATTCAGGCAGAAAACAAGGACATTTTTCTAAAGCATCTGGAGTTTGTAAAAAGGGTTCTAACTTGTCTAGGGCACACCATAAACGAAAAGAAATCACAACAGGTACCCCCTCAAAAAATTACATTCATGAGTGCAAGCTTGAATACAACTGCCCAGATGGCTTACCTTATGGCAGAAAAGCAAACTCATTTGGTAACTTACTTCAAACAGGTGGCCACAAAAACCCTGCTATCTGCAAGACAAATTCTGCAAGCCTTGGGGGTTCAATGCCTCCTGCATTTTTCTAATTCCATATGCGAGACTGCATATGAGGAAACTTCAGCGGTACTTAAAAAGTTTATGGAGTCACCACTGTCACAGCCTGGAAACAATGATTCCTATCATACCTTGCCTGCGACTAGAGTTCCTATGGTGGGCAGAGGCCTGTCACCAAAACAAGGGACTGCCATTCACTCCACCCCCTGCCACCCAAACCCTAACTACAGATGCATCAGACTATGCTTGGGGGGGCTCATCTGGCAAGGAAAAGCATTCAGGGCAAATGGAGCCCAAATCAAATGCGCCTTCATATCAATCAGAAACAACTTCAGCTTGAGCTGAATACTCTGGCAGACGAACTAAGCAGAAATCTCATGGACCCACACGAATGGAAACTTGAGACACAGATTTTCAACATGTTGACCCACAAATGGGGGATTCCAGACATAGATCTTTCTGCCTCAACCCAGAACTATCAGTTGGACAAATTCTGCACAAGAACTCACAAAAAAGCCTGGAAAGTGGATGCTCTTTCATTCAGCTGGAAAAACCTATCAGTCTATGCTTTTCCCCCACTGCCTCTGCTCTCCAAAGTTCTACTAAAAGTCAAACAGGACAAACCAAAAATGATTCTGATTGCTCCAGACTGGCCTCGCCAACACTGGTATCCACTCCTGTGCAATGTGTCACACTTTCCACCGTGGCACCTGCCTCAGACACCTTACTTACTGTTTCAGCAAAACAACCAAATTCTGCACACTCAGCTCGAAACTTTGAATCTTGCAGCATGGCTAATCATCTAAATTCACCCTTAGCATCCCTCAGCAAACCTGTGATGGGTGTCATTTTGGAGGCGAGAAGGCCTAGTACTAGAAAATCTTATGCTGACAAATGGAAAAGATTCTTTGCCTGGAACCAATCGCAAGGAATAAGCACAGCAGTGCCCAATATTCCTCAGATTTTACAATACTTAACTGAGATGCTTCACAAGGGCCTGTCCTTTTCTTCCATAAAAATCCATGCCTCAGCCATTTCAGCTCATTACAACACAGAACCTCCCCTCTTCTCTCATCCTCTGCTAAAGCAGTATCTCAGAGGGGCCAAACACTTAAGACCACACAGGAGAGCTCCAACTCCTGCCTGGGATCTCAATTTTGTATTGGAAAAACTCACTCTCCCTCCTTTCAAGCCAGCTGCTAGTACAGACTTAGAATTTCTCTCCTGGAAAACAGCTTTCCTTTTAGCAGTCACTTCAGCTAGAAGGATTTCTTAATTACAGGCTCTTATGGCAGTGGAGCCTTTCATTATTTTTCATGCGGACAGGGTGTCTCTCAGAACCAATCCATCCTTCATACCTAAGGTGGTTTCCAGTGTGGTTCTTAATCACACCATTCATCTGCCAGCTTTCTTTCCCAATCCACAGAACAAGGGGGAGCAGATTCTGCATTCATTGGATGTACACAGATAACTGAGATTTTACTTAAACAGGATGAAATCTCTAAGAAAATCTGAACAACTACTGGTGGCATTTGCTGCAGGGGCAGAGGGAAAGGCTATTTCAAAGCAGACTATTTCCAAATGGATAAGCCATTGTATTCATTTCTGTTATATGCACCATGGTAAAACTATCCCACAGGGGATCAGATCTCATTCCACCAGGGCTGCATCTACTTCTACAGCCTTTCTCAGAGGTGTTCCTACCAGAGACATTCTAGAAGCTGCTACCTGGAGCTCAGTTCATACGTTCACCAAACATTACCATTTACCTTTCTTCTCTAAATCCAGAGCTGGCTTTGCCACTGCTGTTCTGCAGGGGCTTATAGCTGGTCTTAATGCTGTATAAATCCATCCTCCCAACCATAGCTTTGGGAATTTACCCAAATGTAATGACTGCAGCAGTGAAACACGAAGAACATAGTACAGTTGTGTACACTTACCATAAATATAGATGTTTGAGTGCATTCACTGTTGCAGTCCTGGTTACCCTCCCTCCAGCCGCCTGTTTTTCTCTTACTATACCCCTACTTTCTTTTAGTATGCTTAAAAGCCTTTTTTGTGTATTTGCTTTTGTTTGGAGGTATATTTTTTGTGTTTTTAATTATATATATATATATTTTTTTTTTTTGCTCCCCATTTGGGGAGCACCAGACATCTGGGGCAAGAAAAACTACTGTAATGGCATCGGCTGCATGTTTTACACCCCTGATGACCTGACATCATGGAAGAAGGGACAGCAACTGATGCAGGACCCAAGACTTTGTTAATCAGGCCGACTGAGGGCAACCAGCAGATTACCCCAAATGTAATGACTGCAACAGTGAATACACTCGAACATCTACATTTATAGTAAGTGTACACAACTGTACTTTCTGCAGACCCCCTCTGCCTCTGGGGTGGTGTCTACCATCAGACCCTCCTCCCCTGACTCTAAAGGATGGTTCTCCATGCGGGTCCTGGAAATGCCATTGGGACTTGTTGAACCACATTTGCTTGCCCCTATGCTGGTTTCTGGAAAAGGACCTCGGGGGGGGGGGTAGAAAACTTGATTCCAACAGCAGAAAGGGTCTTCACATCCTTTTTGCTGTGGGTGTGTGTGTCTAGAGCCATCATAAGGGACATTGACAAACAATGCCCTAAAAGGCTCTGCTAAACCACATTGCCTCATTCAGGCATGCTTCTTTAAGGAAAGTCCAGAACTGGCTGCTCATGAGGTGCCCCCTGTAATATGGGAGATTAACCTCATTGAAGAATTAGTGATAGATGAAAGAGTGGCCAGCTTAGGAGAAACTTTCGTAAATTCTTCTGCAGGCATTGACTCTGATAGAGAAACTATCAGTTCTTTGACCAGGTCCCTCTGGGGCCAAGCAAAATGAGCTAGATAGTTTAAAGATCTCAGTGCAAAAGTTCCAGAGGCATAAATGCACTTCTTAATTCTGTCCACTGCTCCAGACTGACACTGGCTGACGCCTCTGCCAGGTCTTTCTTGGTGGCCACTGCCACCATGATGGCATCAATCATGGGGCCTTTACTCTAGTGTTTGTCTGTAGGGGGCACTAAAAATCTATCGGGCCACTTGGGTATGGGCTTGATGACGTCAGGTTTCTTCCACACATGGCGAGATATTAAATCCACTAGGGCATCCCCTGGGGGAGGGGTCACCCAGGACATAGATGTGCCCACCTCGAATGCCTCCAAGAGAACGGACTCCTCAGAGGAAGGAGGTTGGGCAGACCATCCACCTTTCTACTTTAGAATTTCCAAAATGTCTCCAAAGGAGACATCCTCAGGTGGGGATCGGGGGGAATCCTTCCCCCTCATCGAAGTCAGTATCCTCAGTTAAGGACTCCAGAGGGAGTTTGTGCCCCTCATTTTACATGTCCTCTTCTGAGGAATCTCCTCAGCAGAGTATTCTGGGGAGGTATTAGAAGAGGGGGAACCCTCCTGAGCAGGGAAGACTTGGAGGCCACTTGGGATGGGAAAACTCATGGCAGGATGAGAGAGAGGAAGGCCTGGATCTGATGGAGGTACAGGGATGGATTGAGGAACTTGTACGTTCGAATCTCCAACCCAGGAGAAGACCCTCTCCATTACCTGAAAGGCCGAAGTACCAGGAAAAGCTCCATCTGGATCTCTTGGAGCTGAAGCTACCAAAGACAAATGGACAGGACTTACACCAGATCCATGGCCTCCAGAACAGATCAAACTGAGCTATCGAGTGCTGAAGCCCCCATAGGAAGAGACAGCTCAGAGAAGGATGGAGCCAATCCTGATCCCCCAGACCCGACACCGATGCCATGGCTCCAAGACTCACTCTGGTCGGAAAAGGCCAGAACAGGGCTAGTCAAGGGCATCTTCGGAGTCAAGGAAGGAATCTTCCTCTGCATTGAGTCCGATGCATACAGCAGTCCCGAATCTCTAGGCTTCAAAGCCGGGGGACGGATCGGAGAAGGAATCTGGATAGAGTGACTTGGGTAGCTCACGGATCCAAGAGGGGACGGAGCGCAAGCTGCCCTCATCTGGATCTGGGCCTTAAGTAACATCCTCACTATCCTGTCCATGTCCACCTCAGACAAGCTTCTCAAGGACCTCGAAGAAGCTGATGAGGGGGTCCAGGAGTGCTTAGACTTAGAAAACATGGCAGGAGACTTAGTCTAAGTCCTCGGACCCAGAGGTATAGGATATGACGTCAGAGTCAGGGAAATAGAAATAATCTCTCCCAGATCAGAAGAGACAGTAGGATCCAATTGGGGAGCAGACTGCTGTGGATCTGAACAGGTCAAATCCACCATCTTTTTGGGCTTCTTAATGGAGAGAGGATCCCTCAGGGCAGCAGGGAGGGACCTGTTTTTTGACTCTAACTGAAGGAGGAGATGAGGAAGAAGAAACCAAGCCAGGGGGTCAGAGCCTCAGCTGAGGAAAGAAGAAAGCCCCTAAGAATGAATTTGTTCCATCTGTCAGCTAAAGCCCGAGGGTTAAAGGCAGGACAGATGGAACAATCAACTTGTAAATGGTTGGCACCCAGGCAATACACGCACTCCTTGTGGGCATCCTCATTGGGAATTTTGTGCCTGCAAGATGTGCAGTGCTTAAACCCAGGAATCATCTTGTCAGACGATGAAAAACCCACCAAAAAAACAACTGACAGGAAAGAAGAAGAAAAAGAAAACACCACCGATCTAACCAGTACAGGTAAGAGCTAATCCTATAAAAACTGCTAATACTAAAGTTAACATTAAAACCTTCAAGACTAATGACTAGAATTTTTTTTTTTTTAGAGGAAAGGAAGAAGGAACTCACACTCGCTCACACACATATATGGTAGAAGGAGAAGGAGGAAGAAAATTACAGCCAAAGGCACTTACGATTTGAGGAAACTACCAAAACAACTACCCACGGTTGAGAGAGAGAGGAATCCGCATCTGACTCTCTGGAGCAGCAAATGAGATCTGAGGTAAACTGGGTGGATGCAGGGTATTGTGGATATGAGGGAGGAGCTTGAGTGTCAGATCCAAGTCTGTGGAAAGTGGCTGAGCCAGATCTGAGGGTCGGATCTGAGACCATATCATGCAGGTGAATGAAGGAGACATCAGATCTTAAAAGAAAAAGAAAGAAAAAAAACAAAAAATAAAAACATCTTTAACTCTGAGATCACCCAAAATCTGGGAAAGGTAATATCCCTCAACACCAAGAATTGTGCAGTCTTGCACACCTGTTGACCATCTGCTTAGTCAACCAAAAGCAGTTGACTAAACAGATGTAGACAAAATGTGCACTCAAATATATATAGGTGTGTGTGTGTGTGTGTGTGTGTATCTGGATTTCATTTAATAACAAAAAAATAGTCAAACCACATAAGATTTGTTGCTCATCTTGCTTTACCATTGAAGACAAACAAGCAGGGTAGTTCATTTATATTTTGTACTGCTGTTATTCATCCTGATGTGTTTCTATGTAATAAAGCATATAAACAAACTGGAGAGCAGTACAAAATATAAATTTACTGATTAACTTTCAGTCTACACAGATATATATGCTTACATCTCAACAGCTTACTACAAAATGACAGCCAGGCTCACACATGCTCAGTATTTATACACTTGTGCAAGTCCCTTGAAAGCTTCTTAAAGGTATACATACATATTGATCTACATCCTCCCCTCTTTAATGAATTACCCACAATATAATGACATTTGAAAAGAAACACTCAGTTATAGAGACAATAAGAAATAAACACAACGCTTATGTCCAAGTTGCCGTGTATCTGGAACATGGTCTGGAAATGTAACCTGATCTAGTGATATAGCAACTGCAACTGGGTTTAGCAACAGGGTCAGTCATTGGTGAACAAATACATTCTGGAGTTTCAGGATTCTTCTCAGGAACAGGGATATTTACTGGAACTTCCTCTGGAACCGGAACTCTGGAAAACTCACTTTGAGATATACAGTCTTTCTCGCAGGTATGATACTGCAATACAGGCTCTGACACCAAGACCAAATGTTTCTGATTCCACTTAAATTCTGCTCCTTGTGATTCCACAATGTACAATCTCAGCTCACCAATCCAATCAAAACCTTTTGACGTCTGCATCCTCACTATCTCCCCTTCTTGTAATGGATTGAGCGGTTTGCTGGTCTTATCATGATAGGACTTCTGGGATAAGCACTTTAACAGATTATCTTTCACTGATCTGTTCTTGACACATGGAACCAATAATGAACTACTAATTGGTAGTGAGGATCTGGTTTGTCTCAACAGAAATCTCTGTGCAGCTGAACCAAGATGTTTATCACGAGGAAAAATTCTGAGATTCAAAAGATTCAAGAAAACATCATTACTGTCATGTTTCGACTTCTCTAGCAATTGTTTCGCACTTTGAACTGCACGTTCTGCAAAACCATTTTACTGTGGGTACTCAGGCCTACTTGTAACATGAGTAAAGTCTCACTCCAGCAAATCTTTTGAATTGCTGGCTTGTAAATTGTGTACCATTGTCAGAAATAACTTTATACAGACTACCATGGACTGCAAAATGATGCTTCATCTTAGTAATGACAGTAAAGAATGGGGAATAAACTCAGTCTTCAGGGTAGAGTGCCTCTGCGATAAAAAAATACTGTAATCCACTGAAGAAATCTCAAGGCAACACCATAAACAGCGAAGGAGAGTTTATTCAATAAAAACACACAGAACCAAAAGAAGTGAGCGCTTTCACGTTCCAAAGAACGCTTCTTCAGACTTTATTTCTACAAAGGAACATCCATTTAAATACACAATTAGTCATTTGGCCAATCAAAAAGCAGTGTAGTTTCAAATAGCTAGTGATTGTAGCATTAGGTCATTATCTAGCTTATGGCATTCCTACTATTTCTTTAAAGCACCTCATTAACTTGTGCAACTCGTATAACAATACTGTAAGTAATAAATATATAGACATTTAAACCTTAAAAAAAAAAAAAAAAAATATATATATATATATATATATATATATATATATAAACCATTAAAAAATATATGTAGGTATATGTATATGTGTGTAAATCAAAGTCATTCCAACCTAATAAAACATCTCTAGATGGCAGTATTTCATCACAAAATCAGTAAAAACACAATGTAAAGACCTATGAATGGCTCCAAACTCAAATAAATCCATGTAATTTGTGTTCAACGGTATAAAAGGAAGTTTAAAATAATTTTTAAAGAATGAAAATGTATATACATTCCAGAAAAATCATATCTCATCACTCTACAGACATTGGAAGGTTTTGAAACCTAAGTTGGACTTGATTGTCAATATATCTAAGTATGCTTTATTTATTATAATTTGAATAAGTGTGTAATAACACCAAGTAATGTTGACCATTCCATTCGAAAATGTCTGTAGCTACTGTTGACCAAGGTAGTTCAGGAATCTGGTTTAGGTGAAGTGGTTCTTTCTGTTAATGTGGCTTAGTACTTTTACACGCAGCCAAACAAGCACACGACCAGAGTTATCACCAGGAACCGGATAGTTTTTGGAAACTCAGCTTTAATTTAACTTCACAAATAAAATGTGCACAAAGAATGATTTAAAATCACAATACAGTCAAGCGCTTTCGCCCGGGCTCTCCCAGGCTTTATCAAGACAGTGATATATTCAATGTGCCTTCAATTTATACTTTTACCACTCCAATTAGCCAATTATACAATTAATTATTTAGTATGGACTCATTAATATATAATTCTCTTTTGTTTAAAGATACATACTTAATGTTGACAACAGTTGCAAAAACAGAACATGGAAAATACATCAGTAGCTGCAAAAGCATCCTTCTGCCATTATTACTTTTTATATTTTTTATATGTATGTTTTTAAAATAGCATTTCATCTCATTTTATTGTTAATTGTGTTGTAAGGGTCCCACTGTTCTCTAATTAAAAACTATTTCTAAAATTCTTGGTAAAATCTTATTATATTGAAAATACAATAAATATTAAGGTCACATATTATGAATTTAAACATAAATATAAATATAAATATAATTATATATGTAAATATAAATATATATATATATGTAAAAATATAAAATGTTCAGCTTTAAAAACCTTAAAATTAATATATCATGATGAATTCATAAATCACACAGTTGCATTAATTAATCAATACATCTTATCTTTTAGAATATTAATTATAAATTAACATGTTAATACCAGAATTTGTAATGTATCTATAAATTATAAAAAGCATTTTAAATAACTATGATATAAAGCATAGAAGCTAAGGTTTAAATATATGCATTGTTCACAAGCTGGTCATTTCCACTTAGGTATGGCCACTTAAGCTAATGTGAAGGGATTTTGTTTTTTATAAAGGCTAAACACGGTCCAAATAGAGTGGATGTAAAATATTTCACAAGCAAGATTTCAATACATTACAAATTCTGGTATTAACATGTTAATTTATAATTAATATTCTAAAAGATAAGATGTATTGATTAATTAATGCAACTGTGTGATTTATGAATTCATCATGATATATTAATTTTAAGGTTTTTAAAGCTGAACATTTTATATTTTTACATATATATATATATTTATATTTACATATATAATTATATTTATATTTATATTTATGTTTAAATTCATAATATGTGACCTTAATATTTATTGTATTTTCAATATAATAAGATTTTACCAAGAATTTTAGAAATAGTTTTTAATTAGAGAAAAGTGGGACCCTTACAACACAATTAACAATAAAATGAGATGAAATGCTATTTTAAAAACATACATATAAAAAATATAAAAAGTAATAATGGCAGAAGGATGCTTTTGCAGCTACTGATGTATTTTCCATGTTCTGTTTTTGCAACTGTTGTCAACATTAAGTATGTATCTTTAAACAAAAGAGAATTATATATTAATGAGTCCATACTAAATAATTAATTGTATAATTGGCTAATTGGAGTGGTAAAAGTATAAATTGAAGGCACATTGAATATATCACTGTCTTGATAAAGCCTGGGAGAGCCCGGGCGAAAGCGCTTGACTGTATTGTGATTTTAAATCATTCTTCGTGCACATTTTATTTGTGAAGTTAAATTAAAGCTGAGTTTCCAAAAACTATCCGGTTCCTGGTGATAACTCTGGTCGTGTGCTTGTTTGGGGTTGTAGCAGTGTTTTCCTTTTGTTCCAAGGATTGTGTCGTACTTTTACACGCAGAACAAGATGAAAGTGCTCTCTCTATGTCTTGTGACATAGAAGGTCAAAATACTAGTCCTCTTGCCCTTCTTGTGGTAGAATCAGTTCCTGGGTGGCCAGCATGGAAAATAGTAATATACTCTTGTTGCAAGGAGTTTGGAACAATCACTTTTGGGCCTTTCATAATGATACCATTGTTAAACAAAATCTCATCTCTGTAAGGAAAATAAGGTTGCACTTCTACGGTAAGCAAGATTGCTTTGACAGCCATCCTTGACTGATAAAGTGGTTGAACGTCTGAAGAACTGGATCTGTGGCTGCATGACTTCTTAGCTCATCAAGATGTGTGGAAGAAAAATATCTCACTTCCATGACTTCAAAATCAAGTTTCTCATTTACATGCTGTTCAGTGGTATTTCTGGGCAATCTGGATGAAGTATCAGAAAGATAAAGAAGTTTGCCTTTTGTTTAGACAAGACTGAAATTATACTTTTGTAATTTGAGCATCATGCATTGCAATCTAGCTGGAGCTGTATGTGTAGGCTTTCTTAAAAAGTGAAATATGCTTTCAAATGGCTGTATTTTGTGAAATAACTGTACTGTAATACTGCACAAACTTGCGAACACTCTGTATACCTACACGAAAAAAGAAATCACTGGAAACGAGGGCAGAGTGAGTTGAAATCCTTTAATAATTCCACACAAGCTGGTATATCACTGGATTTGCCTGCATCCTGGTTCACCCATCTTTTCTCCAACACTCTGTATACCTTGGATATCTGGAATGGCTTTAATTAATGTGAAAAAGTATGTGTTATGTGCTATGAAAAAATGTGGTTGTTTTCCTTATTTTATACATTTTATGTGATTTAGACTTATTTCAAACATTTTCCATAGTTATTCAAATATTTTTTTCCAATATGTCGCAGTTTTGGACATTTCATTTACTTACAAATTCATTTAGAGCATTCTGAATGCTTTGTTTTATATTTTACAAATAAGAAGTCACGTAAGTAAGCTTTGATACCTGAAATACGTTTCTGACATTTTTTTTTGCGAGTCATACATACAGTAGGGATGATCCATTCCTGTATATTTCTCCACCATTAACTGAGTGCCTTCTCTGTCCTGAATCTGGATTTCTCAATCCCATTCTGACACCATGTTGCTCGTCATAGTTTACTATTGAAGACGAAGAGGTGGGGGTAGTTTGTTTATATGCTTTATTACATAGAAACACATCAGGATGGATATGTTTTATTACACAGAAACACATCAGGATGGATAAAAGCAGAACAAAATATAAACAAACTGATTTACTGACAGACTGCAAAGACATACATGCTTACATTTCAACAGCTTACTACAAAATGGCAGTCAGGTTCACACATGCTCAATATTTATACACTTGTGCAAGCCCCTAGAAACTTCTTAAAGGTATACATACATATTGATCTAACAAAATTTATTTAAAAAGATTGAAAAAAGAAGTTATGTCTTACCATAACGTTCCATCTGTGCTGTTGATCTTTTTTCATTCATCACTGATGTGTTCGGTTTCGAGTCCTCGGAACCAAGTCGGCCTAATACCAAGCTCGCGACAGCCAAAAACTCTCGAGCTAAGCTTCTACCCACAATGCCCTTCTCCCTGTTACCTCAGCTCAAGTTTGCTCATGTTATACAAGTAAAGCAGAGGCCATTTCTGTGCAAATGCCCTAAGACACCACTTGGACCTAAAGTGTCCCCCAGGAGCCTTTGGCGGTGGAAGGAGGGTGGGAACTGATGAATGAAAGAAGATCAACAATACAGATGGAACATTATGGTAAGACATAACTTCTTTATCTGATGTTGTTAATCTTCTTTCCATTCATCACTGATGGGGCAGAATCTCCAGCTACCTTGAGGACCTTGGGCAGCCCTTATGGAAGAATGTTCCTCAGTACCCTTGAGCTGAAGGCAGCTCTCCCTCTAGAGCCCACATCCAGTTTGTAATGATTGATAAAAGTGTGGGGTTTAGCCCAAGTGGCTGCTGCGCAAATGTCATCCATAGAAGCCCTGCAATGGAAGGCTACAGATGTTGCCATAGATCTAGTGGAATGGGCTTTAATATTCTGTGGTATAGGTTCTTTGCAAATGAATAAGTATGCAGTCCCCTAGCCATTTTGATAGTGAATTAGAGACAGAATTTCCCATTCTAGGCCCAGAAAAGGAAATGAAAAGTTGTTCAGTCTTATGTATTGTTTTGGTCCTGTCTAAATAAAATCTCAATTGCCTGTGTACATCCAAGGAATGTAGGCAGTATTTTCCTTTATTAGAAAAGTTTGGGAAAAATACTGGTAGGTCAATAGACTGATTGATGGAAAAGTCAGAAACAACTTTGGGTAGAAAAGATGGGTTCGTTCGGAGTCATACTCTGTCCTTGTGGAAGATTAGATAGGGTCTTTTGATGCACAATGCCTGCAACTCTGAAATTCATCTGGCTGACATGATGGTTACCAAGAAGAGAGATTTTCATGACAAGAATTTGAGATTACATTTCACTGTGGGATCAAAGGGGGGTTGAGTCAAAGACTGGAGAACTAACGTGAGGTTCCATGGCTCTATAGGCTGTCTGATTGGAAACCTAAAGTGAGAAACTCCTTTGAGAAAGGTTTTACATAAATGCAGTGATATGAGAGGAGTATCGTCCAGCCCATTATGGTAATTTGAAATCGCCGCCAGATGTACTCGTATGATAGAGGCTGCGGTTCCATCTTCAAAAAACCTAGACAGATATTGTAAGACCGCTGTGACTGGAGCTGAATACAGATCTAGCATCTTTTCCTTTGACCAGCTAGAGAACCTTTTCCATTTGTCCCGATATAGCCTTCTGGTGATGGTTTATGAGCGGCCAGAATAATGTCATGAAAAGATGAGGTGAGATCATCCTGCCTGGCAACTAACGGAAGTGGGGAAACCAAGCTGTCACCTTGAGACTGGACAGATTCGGGTGACAACCTTTGGGAGTGAGAAATCAGGTCTGGAAGCGGGTCCAGAATCCATGGTGGATGTAACAGATGAGGCTGAAGGAAGGAGAACCAAACCTGTCTAGGCCAAAAGGGGGCTATGAAGATCACTTTGCCTTTCAACCGAATAGCTTTCTTTATTAATTGTGAAATCAGAGGAATGGGGGGGATAGGCATAGAGAAGTCCCGTGGGACAATCATGAATCAGAGCATCCCTTAGGGCCTCCTCCTTTGGGGGGAACAGGGCAAAATAGCTGCTGCATTTGCTGTTTGATGGGGAAGTGAAGAGGTCGTAGCAAGGCTGGCCCCAATGGCTAAAAATTTCTGCCACTACTTTGGGATTGAGAGACCACTCGTGTGTCTGCTCAACTTGTCTGCAATCACATTGGAGCTCCTCGGGATATGCATTGCTATCAGAAAGCAGTTGGAAGCTATCACCCACAGCCAAATTCTCATGACCTGTCAACGCAGGGGGTAGGACTTTGTTCCTCCTTGCTTGTTGATATACCAGACTATGGAGATATTGGAATACTTGCAACACTAACAGCAACACTCTCAGTTCTAGAACGTTGATATGCAGGTTGGCCTCCAATGTGGACCATGTGCCTTGGACTGTCTTTCCCTGGAAATGCCCCCCCCCCACCCTATCAGGGAAGCATCCATGGTCACAATGGCCTTGGGCTGAGGGGACTGGAATGGACGGCTCCAAAGTTCTGTGTCTGGGGTCATCCACCAAAGAAGGTCCTGTTTGCAAGAGTTGGTTATCTGAATCTGAAAACATAGAGGGTGATGGTTCGGGAACCACTGAGAGAGATGAAGCCACTAGAGAATTCACATGTGCAGTTTTGCAAGAGGCACTATTGGTATGGAAGCTTCCATGGACCCTAGAAGAACCTCTCTTGCTGAGATTTTGTTTTGACAGAGTATCACCCGGAGCTGAAGCCTTAATCTCTGGAGTCTGTGAGCTGGGAGTGACACCAGACAAGATCGAGTGTCGAAGACTGCTCTGATGAATTCTATCTGCTGGGCTGGAGTAAGGTTGGATTTCTCCCAGTGCACATTTATCCCCAAAGTTTCTGCCAGAGAAAGGGTGTATTGCAGGGCTGTTACCAGAAGATGCTTGGTGGGGTAGTAAGGAGTCATTCATCCAAATATGGAAACACCCGGAATCCTTATAGTCTCACGTGAGCTGTAATCACTGCCATGCACTTTGTGAACACTCTGGGGGCTGCAGAGAGACCAAATGGCAGGGCAAAAAACTGGTAATAATTGTCTCCTAGCTGGAAGCGAAGTACACTCCTGGAGCATTTGTCCATTTTGATGTGGTAATATGCATCCTGGAGATCTAGCAAGCACATCCAATTGCCTTCCCTTAGAAAAGTGAGAATGGACTGAACCATGACCATCCAGAATTTGGTTTGGGCAACAGACTTGTTCAAACTGCTGAGATCCAGAATGGGTCTCCAGTCCCCTGTCTTTTTTGGCACCAAAAAGAATCTTGAGTAAAATCCGGATCTGCATTGGTCTGGTGGGATTAGTTGGATGACTTTTTTGATACAGTTTTTTTGTTTCTGAAGCTGCTTTTTCCCTTTGACTGGGATGAACATTGGGAAGTTTCATTGGAAGTTTTGGAAAAGTGATGAGGGGAATGGTGTAACCTCTGGTAATAATATTCTGCACCCAATGATCGGTGGTAGTAGAGTGCCAGTAAGCTTGTTGCAGAGAAAAACGCCCCCCAACTACTTCCAGAGGAAAGCAATCAGACAACTTTTCAGGAGCGCTGGTAAGGCTGCCCACAGAAGGAGTCTCTGGGGCCTTGGTTACATGGACCACCTCTGCCTCGATAGGGGCATTTTCCAGAATTGTTACTCCCTCTGCCCCTGGGGGTATCATCACCACATGTGGCACAGAAAGAACCCTGAGATTTTTTGTGCCACATCTTCCCACTCCTCTGGTTCCTGGAAAAGGAACATTGAGGATTGGAAAAACATAGCCCTATGGCAAATAAGGTCTTACCATCCTGCTCACACCTGGCAAGAGTGTCCTTTACCTTGGAGCCAAATAGGGACGATGCTTCGATGAGAGCATTCAGAAAGGAAGACTTGAAGGGATCCATGAGGTCACAAATGCGTATACAGGCATGACGTCTCATAACTATGTCTGAACCCACAGCTCTAGCCACCCCTTCAGTTGCCTGTGAAAGCAACCTCATGTACGAGTTGGAGATCTATTCCAAGGTTGTGAGATGCGAGGCAACTTTGTACCTTACCTCGTCAGAGACCTGCCCTGCAAGTGTTCCAGAGAGTTAAGAGAAGAAGTCTCTTTGGAGCCTCGTAAAATGTACCAAGTAATTCAGGGAACATATGGAAAAGGTTGCTGATGCAAAGATTCACTTCACCAATCTGTCCACGGTCCGGGACTTTCTGTTGGGCGGGTGGACAGTAGGACTCTCTTCAGCTAGATCCTTCTTTGTGGCCACCACCACCACAATAGCATTGACTGGTAAACCTCTGGACCAATGTGGGTTATCCTCAGGTGGAGAAAGTATCTTGTTGGGTCTCAGAGGGATCACCTCAACAGAATCAGGGTTCTTCCAGGTGTGCTGCAGCATGAGCTGAACTAGCTCGTCTGCAGGCGGGGTCACCCAAGAGGTAGATGTCCGGGCATGGAAAGCCTGTAGGAACACGGACTCCTCAGAAGGATTAGTGGGCTTCCAGTCACCCCTCTGTTTCAGCATTTCAAGGATGTCTCCAAAGGAGACCTCATCAGGGGGTGACCATAGGGAATCTTCCCTGTCATCGAAATCCATGTCCTCTGTTAGAGACTGCTCAGGCGAGTCTACGTGTTTCCTCTTGCACAATCTCTTCTTTGGGGGCTCCTCTGTGGGGGCTTCTGAGGAGGACTCGGAAGAGTGGGAACCCTGTACAGGGGGTTCTTGCGGCTTCCCTGCCCGGTGTCACGGGGAGGTGGCCTGTGGCAGCTGTAGCTCAGGGGGAGAAATCTGGGGTTCCAACATTGGTGGAATGCTTCCAGAAGCAAGTGCCCTCTCCATCACATGGAAAGCAGGTCCACCTGAAGAGGAATGGGAACCCAGAACAAAGAAGGACAACCTCTGAATCTGGGTTACACCCCACTCCTCCAAACCCGCTCCCGAGGATGGAGCCTCAAGCAGGATCGGTGCAGACAAAGCTCCCAGTACCGAGGATGGAACCAAAGAAAAAATAGGAACCATGCCATGAACCGAAAAGCCTGCAGCCCAATCATGGGGTTGAGGAATGACTGGTTCAGCAGGAACTGAGGACCAAAGGGACAGTCCCGAAACCTCAGTGAGGTCCACTACAGATGCCGAGATGGGGGCATTCTGAAAAGGTCATCGGAGCAGGAGGCTTCGGAAGCAGAATGGTCAAAGGAGGAGAATAGATGGAGTCCGTTGAGAAGTAAACCCAAGTTCTGCAGGAGGATGGGTCCTGAAAGGTGTGGGTATCCCTCTGGCTGCCAACAACTGATCCACAAGATGCACCACATCAAGTTCTGAAAGTCTCCTGGTGGATTTAGCGGATGTTCCCGATGAAGTCTCAGGTTGATCTAGGAACGGGCTATACACTTGGCCTAGAAATGGGTCTATGGATGGAGAGTATCGGGTCCATGGTGTAGAATCTACTGGCACTGATGTCTCAAGTTTGGAGACAGGAAGCAGTGGGGTCAAATCCATTCTTGTCGGGGCCGTAAATGAGCTTGGTGCTGAAGGGGCACTCAGAGGCGATACTGGGGATTCAACTGTCATTGCAGAGATAGGCATCGAAGGCCTGCACTGTGCCGAAGCAGCACACGGTGCTGAAGTCATAGTAGGCGAGGTGAGGTCTATAGTCAGTGCCAGAGACAGTATCAGAGCCGAAGCTGGCACCAATATAGTAACAGTCGTAGTACCTGGAGCAGATGAGGTCGGTGCCAACGAGGCAGACTTATGCTCCGAACATAGCTTTTGGACTTTAGGTTTCACAGACTTGCCTTGGTCACATGAGGGTGAAGAGGGAAATGAATGGGGCCTTTTCTTATCCTTCATAGGAGTAGTTAAGACCTCCGTCGCAGAAAGGGCCTCTGAAAAGGGCAACCTAAGTAGGCCCTTCAGTATTAACTTATTCTTGCACTTGTTCAGAGTGCATTTGCTGAAACAATCACACAGGGAGGTTACACCGAAAGATGGGACATCCCCAAGAAATAAACACAATCATTGTGAGAGTCACTACTCGGAAGTTTACCATTACACAAAGTACAATGCTTGAAACCCGATGTACCCTTCCTATCAGACATCCTGAAAAGCTAAACACAACAATGAAAGTCTTCAGAGAAAAATGTAAATTCTACTTTCTCTATATCTAAATACACACAGTATCTATCAAAAGAGTAAAAAACACACAACTAGACAGAAAAGGGAAGAACAGAAGAAATACTAGCAATGGTATTCAAGGAATAACACAAGGGTAAAGGGAGACGGCCGTACCACCAATGGTACTTAAAAGATTACCAAAAAGGTAGAAGTAGAAGTGAAAAAGGTCTAAATCTACCTGTAAATATAAAGAGTAATGAATATAAATCACAAACAACAAGAAAATAGATAAATATTTCCACATGATATCAAAAAGTTTCCACTTAGCTGAGAGCTTGGCTGAAATGCGGCTTTACGGCTACACGGCAAACAAAATCTGAGGTAACAGGGAAAAGGGCATTGTGGGTAGAAGCTTAGCTTGAGAGTCTTTGGCTGGCACGAACTTTGTATTAGGCTGACTCAGCCAGCAGTGATGAATGGAAAGAAGATTTACATCATCAGATGTTACATTATCTTAAAATACACACATGAAAATGAGTATATTTCAGAGGGCAAGTCTCCCCTGCACCTTCCACATCCTCTGCCACTTTTGTATATATGTATATATATATATATATATATATATATATATATATATATATATATATATATATATAAAGATTACCTTCACAAGCTTGAAGTTTCAAAACTTCGAACTGCAAATGGTCAAGACCATAAGATCGAAGTTTAGAAACCTTGAACATTTTGAGTGTAGATCGTCATACAGAGCAAAATGGGATATTTGTCATTTTCCTCACTGTAGTGTGATCTCGGAGCTGGTATATTTATTTAGCAGGGGGTGTGGGGGGTGCAGTGGGGCTTGACCCCTGCAAAACACAAAAAATTAGTTTGTTTTTATTTTTTATTACAATTTCAAAGTTTCAAAACTTCAGTCTTATGGTCTTGACCATTTGCAGTTCAAAGTTTTGAAACTTCAAGCTTGTAAAGTAAATCCATATATATATATATTTATATATATATTTATATATATATATATATATATATTTATATATATATATATATATATATATATATATATATATATACATATATATATATTTATATATTTATATATACATATATATATATATATATATATATATATATAAAGATGGATAGATATAGATATATAAACTCTGAAATTGCATGAGTAGAGAAAGGACAAATTCTTACTTACCACTATACCATGGCCTCCTACAAAGTAATTCTGGCATTCTACAATCATATGACTATTTGGGTGCTGGTGCCAGTATTAAACACTTTTGATTTTCTGAATGCTTTACTAATTGACTGCCTGTATGTGTGTGTGTATATGCTTTTTTGTTTGTATTTATGGCTGTCACCATATGTGCATAATGTGCAGCTTGTCAAAAAAACAATTTGATAAAAATAATCTTTTCAGATTATATGTTATATTAATCCTACGGTATCACACAAAGGGAAATGTATAAGTATGAAATTACTCCAGATAAGGATAAAAATATTTGCTATTTCCCACTGCAGTTAAATTACAAATTCCCATCCTCAGAATTAATCAAAACATTAAAGTGAGGTCCTTTCTTGAACTTGTATATCTGCAATATTATTTACTTCCAGGATAACACAGGGTGACTATTAAGTATTTAGAATACCAAGTAAAATACGTTGATTCTGAAGTCTAATGTTTTGAAATAGAAGTCTGTAACATAGGCTCACTGCATGCTAAGATGCTTGCATGGTGCAGACTTCATGTACATTTGAAAAGGCAGTGCTTGTAGGCATCCATATTCTTGAAAATTTAGTACACGAGTAGGAAATCATTCAAGACTTTTAGCACACATACCATGAATTTAGCACGGTGCAATTTCATGCATTTCTTCTTGCATGTACCAGAGTAAACAAACACTAGTCAAGTGATCATAAAGGCCATAAGATGTCCAGCTATTAGTATGCGAAAAATAGTTCATAGGTGTGTACTAGACTAATGGCCCTAGAATCTGTACAAACCCAGAAGAATCTGCCATACCTGAGATCATGCCTGCTCAACCTCGTTGACTTCTTTAAGTCAGTCACCAGGGCTGTGGATAAAAGTAAGGGAGTGCATACAGCCTACCACGATCTGGCCAAGGCCTTTGATACCATTCCTCACTCGGGAATTATTGATAAACTCACTAAACTAGGCATCAACCCCTATATCACTAGGTGGATTGCAAACTGGCTCACAGATAGAACACAGTGTGAAAGTAGTGAAATCCAAGTCAGACTTCTGACCAATCATGACTGGAGTCCCACAGGAATTGGTCCTGGGTCCTATCCTGTTCAGCATCTACTTCTCAGAAGTCCACGCCAACACAATGGGACTCTGGCTGACCAAGTTCACAGATGACTGCAAGCTGGGAACCATTATTAACTCCCCAAGTGATGCAGACATCCTACAGAAAGGCTTCACTGAGACCAATGACTGGTTTCAAAACCATGGCCTTAAACTTAATGCCAAAAAATGCATTGTCACCCCCTTTGGAAAAAACTCAGTTCTCACTAACCACCACATCGATGGGAGCCCACTGAACACTGAAGGCATTATAAGATATCTGGGGATGCAGGTTGACAGCAATCTCTTCTTCAACCACCACATTGCCATTGTGGTCAGAAAGTCCTTCTATGTGACACATCTCATTACCAAGGGTTTTGCATCCAAGAAGAAAGAGGTCATCGTCTCTCTCTACTCTTCCCTCATTAGACCAATCATGAAGTATAATGCCCATTTGGCATGTACCTCACTAGACACCTGCAAGAGCTGGAGAGGCCACACAAGTACCTCAAGAAGAGGATCCTAGGCATTAAACACATGTCCTACATGGACAGACTCAAAAGACTCCAGCTATTCTCTGTCTCATATCGCCTACTTAGAGGCAATCTCTGCTTGACTTACAAAGCCATATCTGACTCAGCTCTGTTAGAAATGCTACAGCTAAAGAAATCCCAATCCCCCTGCACCACATGCTCCAGAGACCTTAACCTCATTACCACAATTAACAGAACATGCTGGAGGGACAGGTTCCTCACCCAGAGACTGCCCATGCTCTGGAATGGACTTCCCATACATGTCAAGCAGAACACCTTGCTGTCCCTCTTCAAGAGAAATCTTGATGAGTGGATGGGTAATAGAAAGTTCAGCCCGGGGAGCACTCCAGCG
Source organism: Protopterus annectens (assembly GCF_019279795.1). Classification (NCBI taxonomy): domain Eukaryota; kingdom Metazoa; phylum Chordata; order Ceratodontiformes; family Protopteridae; genus Protopterus; species Protopterus annectens. Next base: position 588,568,399 of record NC_056751.1, read on the forward strand.
ATTCTACTTGATAGAGGCACTAGGAACTAATGTCAGGCAACATGATGCCAGAGCACGTCTATGGGCTAGGCTTGTAAAGGCTCCAGGGCCATTAGCCTAGAACACACCTATGAACTAGTTTTTGCATACTAATATCTGGACATCTTATGGCCTTTATGATCATTTGACTAGTATTGTTCCAATGTTCCTGTGTTTGTAGCATTGTAGAGTAGGTGCTTGATTATGAAAGGGATTCTTCTGCTGCCTAGACACATTAGGTAGAACAGAACACTGCTGCATTCACCCAAGACCTGCAACTTGATATGCATAACATGGGCCATGTTGTATAAAATGGTTGTGCAGAAACAGCTTCAGCAGCAGGGACCCATCCCAGAAGAGTCTACCAAACCTCTTGAAGCAGTGGACAGGGAGCAGCCAGTCAAAAGAGAAAGTGGGTGGTACAGGATTCCATGCAAGGCACAGGTGAGAACATTACATCTTGGCAGTGGCAAAGAGGTGGTTGTGATTCATAATTATAGGCCATTACACAAACAGCAAAGAATCAACTGATGCATGTATTCTCTAGCCTATGTTGTACTATACAAGGTACAGACTCTCCTCACTTTACTTCAGATATTACCTTACCCACTTAGGTTGGGGATGGGCAAGATGCAGTCAACATCATTCGCACAGATGGGAGGATACAGTGACAGGTGACAACAATGCTATCATATGGACTAAGTTCATGAGAGGGAGGTGTAGTAGCCAAATAGACTGGTAGCAGGTTATAATGAGTCAGGGATAAGATCCTCCAGAGGCAGGGTGGAGCTGTAGTGGCACAAACACTGGCGATGAGTACTGTAGTGGCCTGTGGTATTTGATGGCCTGTGTGGTAAGAGCTGACAGTGATGCTGTCTCAGGAATGGTCTGTGCCATCTAAGCATGCCAAAAGTGTGATCCGCCAACTGACATCTGGACCCCATTCACAGCCATGGATGGCAGAACCAGTAGAAGCAGACTAGAGGATTTTTGCCAAATGCCACATGGTAGTCTAATGGATGCCATATTACCCACCAATTACCAGAGCAGCACTGTCTGGTCCCTGTCTCTATACTCATTTTCTTGTTGGATGTCTTCACACAGGTCATGCAGATATTGCGCATCATTCTGCTGTGCACTCATCATCTCCACAGTAGTACAAGCAGCAGCAGCTGTCTGCCTGCATAACTGACTTGTACATGTGCTGATTAATGCCAAGTATAACACACAGGTCAGAGACCTGGAGTTATTGTGACACTACAATCTACTATGCCTCTTCCCAGTGGGATACTCTCTTATGCCAAAAGTACTGCTGTCCAGGCTGGAGACTCTTCAGTAACCTGGATGGTGCTCATAATTACAAGTCATTTGCCAACAAATGGTGAGTCTGGAGTTTTAGCAAGACTCTGATCATACTCCTCATATATTAGGGATAGGTGCATGAGGCCTACATCATTGTTGTTGCTCACAGTACCACACTGTGTGCATGTTGTCGTCATTATCAGCCATGGATGATTGGCTGACATCATGCATTTACAGTGCCATTGTTGATAATCAATACACCTCTGGTAGCACCAAAATTAAATGGACTTACCCCAAGTCACAGGTATGCTACTATATGATAAAAACTGCAAATACCATATGAGTAGTAAAGCTCCTTGTTATTCAGGCAATTGCAGGTCACTCCCCCTTAGCACCGCCCAGTTCAGGCAATTGGACTGACATACTGGTGCTACCTGTAGTGCAGAAATGCAGAAGCCTCTTGTTGAGTCCTACTACAGCCTCACATCCACAGCACTGTACTATATGACAGTATAATGGTTAATACTGACTAGGTGCATCCCCAGCAAAGACTGATGCTGTCATCACCAGCCCAGCTTCCACATCCAAGCCACCTCAAGGTATGATGGTCTACTCTCTTTCCAAAGACAGGGGCACCAGGAATGTCTGCACCTGTGCACAATTCTTCTGTGTTAGTGATTCACTTACTGTTTTGGACATGCCACTGGCAATGTTCCTTACCTTGTTATTAGCAGGTAACATCATATTGGTTACTCTTTGCTGAGCCTAATGTAGATACCTGTTATGGTTATCCTCAGCACTGATAACCTGGTAATACTCCCTGCCACAACTGCTCCTTTGCTTTAACTGTGGCCAGGATGCATATGCCATCCCTACAGAGGACCTGCAGTACCACCTTGGTCTCCTGGATACTGATCATTTGCATTCATTATCTATCATGCTACCATATAGCTACCATATAGGTGGCAATCCACTAAGCACAGAAGAGGTTATCAGGGACCTGGGGACCCAGGTTGACAGTGGCCTTTCTTTTGACACTCACGTTGCTAAAGTGGTTAGAAAGACCTTCTACATTGCCCACCTGATCATGAAGGGATTCACATCCAGATCTAGTGAGGTCATTGTTCCCCTGTACTCTTCACTTATCAGACCAATTATCGAGTACAATGCCCCATTCGGGATGTATCTCACCCGACATCTGCAGCAATTGGAGAGACCCCAAAAGTTCCTCACCAAAAGGATAAAGGGACTCCAAAATCTGTCATATGCTGCCAGATTGAAGAAACTCCAGCTCTATTCAGTCGCATACCATCTGCTCAGAGGTGACATGTGCCTGACATACAAGGCCATGTCCAACCTGGAATTAATGGACATGCTCCACCTCAAAAAATCCAAATCCACCAAAACCACTAGAGCAAGCGACTTAAACCTTAGCACGGATATAAATAGAACGTGCTGGAGGGATAGATTTATCACTCAGAGACTCCCTATGCTGTGGAATAAAATCCCGGTCCATGTGAGGCAGAGCACCTCGCTGGCTCTGTTCAAGAGAAATCTTGACCTGTGGATGGGAGATCGTAGGTTTACCCCGGGAATCATCTCTGTGTCACTGCTGGACAGAGGCACAACAAACTAATGGGCACAGTATTTTTTCATATAAGGGGTGGCGTAAGCCACAAAAATTTGGGCTAGGCTTATAAATGCCTTAGGGCAGATAGCCTAGTATAAACCTATGAACCTATCAGTGAACTCTTGACAAGTGATGTACAGCTGTGGGTTGCATATGTCAGTCAGTGTATATATGCATGGCTGATTTTGGATATACCAAATAACTGTATGTTGCCCCAACCCCATACAGAGCCCACTTACCCATCTCCTGCTGTGATTTGACACTATGCAGCTGTGGGCTTGTTATCATGACATCCCTTCCACCATTACCATAAGGAAACTTTTAATTCACTATTCATTCTATTTACCCCATAACATGTCTTGCTGCACAAGGTAATACAGTCCCTGTAAAGGGGCCATAATGCCCTCTGTAGCATGTCTTGCCCACTGTGTGCATTGGCATTGACACTTGTGAATCCCCAACCCACAGCCAGTCATGACAGTGTCATACCATTGTTTTGTGTTCTCACACCCACATACAGCTGTTATGTCCCTGTTTCTGTCATTGTCATGGGTGATCAGTCCAATGCAGGGCTACGTTACCAGGAGTCTTGTCTTTGCTCAGTATGTATATACCACATGTTTCAAACTCTAACACCTAAATGTAGTAATGTCTTGGTTCCACTGTTGTTTGTATTTGTGCGATCTCTTGTGAAATAGTGCTTCCATTTTTTATCATGGCAATTCAGGGCAGAAACACACTACTTATGTTAATGATTATATAGCACAGACTCGTTGCCTGAGTATGCAGTATATTGACGTATGGAGTCGTCTATGAAAGGCAGGAAGACTGTGTCATGTAACCATTTTGCAGTATATAATTTCTGTGCTGAGATCTTTATTATCTGAATGACCATCTGTGCACATGGTACTACCATTTTATTCCTCAAGTGGACCTGTTTGAATCACCTTGGCTACTTCAAGTGCTGGGAGCAAGATTGTCTCTTTTTTTCTATAGTGAATTTCAGGACTGTCTTTGAAACCAGAAAAATGGTCTTTTAATATAAGGCTAATGCCCAGCTTATGTTTCCAAGGATGGTAAATGATGCCACTAACGTCACCCATTCTGGTGAGCAGTGCAAATCTTGCTGCAGTGACCTGCAGTAGTGTCACCCCAACCTACTATGCCAAGAGGAAGCAGACATCTTGACTTTTCCAATACAGTACTGTGCTAAGTTCTTCTAACATTATTTTACAGTGGCACAGGAGGAGAGGGAAAACATGGAAGCTTGCCTCAGAAGGTGAACACCTTTTCCTGAGGTAAGGGTACATATACTATGTGCATTGCTGTACTGTACTGCTTTCAAAATATATGTAATGTGTGTGTGTGTGTGTGTGTGTGTGTGTGTGCGTGTGTGCGCGTGTGTGTGTGTGTGTGTGTGTGTGTGTGTGTGTGTGTGTGTGTGTGTGTGTGTGTGTGTGTATACTTATGAACTGTCTGCTTCTTCTTCATTCTGAATGTCCAGTTGTAGAGATGGCGCAGGGGCAGTGGTGATCACCTCAGTCTGCATCTTTGATGTCTCTAGTGCCGGTGCACCTGTGAGTGCCAGGGCTGCATATCAGCAGTGGGACCCTAATGAGTCTGACTTCAAGGACTAACTGATGCCCTCATGAGGGGTGCAGAAGTTATTCTTCTGATAGTGGCTCAGAGGGACTCCTCTGTGTACACATGGCATAGACTGCATCAGTATTATTGTCTGAAGGTACGCTGATAGTTGGATGCCCATGTCATTACCATGGAGCACCTCCCGGCACAGCTCTATGAGTCACATGGTCAGTATGGTCCGACCATTAGGCTACTATATAGACACCAACCAAACTTCACTTTCATCTTCAGCTTCATCTATCGTCTTATATGAAAAATGTACATGTTTCCAGAAAAGAAGTGCTCCTCCCACAAACTTCTTCCTTATGGTTACCTTTTCTGTGATTTCCTCTGATTGATTTTTCCTGTTTTCTGTATTTGGTATCTTTTAGTTTCTGCCCTTTTTTATAATTAATTGGTTGGTACTTTGTTGTTGCAGACCTCCTTGACTTGTTTGCCACTGTGCATGTGGCAGCAGCAATGAGTCAGTTCATCACTGCTGGCAGGAGCATTCATAGACTCATGCACATTCAAACACACTCTATGATGTAGTAACTCCAGTCACATTCACTTTGATAGTGTGGATTTCCCAATATACCTGCCTAATACCCCTTGAAACCATAATACATGTATATCTAATTTCCAGTGCTCTCCATTTTCCAGAATACCTGTGCTGTGCAAATCCTTATTCATACCTAAGCAGCTGCAGGCTGAGTCACACTTTGGGATCCTTGACATTTAACATTGTGCAACTGCAAAGGATTTATAAATCCAGGCCTACATATCAGGGAAAGCAAAGTTATTAGTTTGTTAAATGAAAACTCTGTCTTTTAAGTTGTTTTCTTTTCTTTTCTTTTTTTTTTTGGGACACTCTTCCTTCATTTCATAAGACAAACAAATAATCCCAAAATTCTGAAAGAGGCAAAATCTGGAAAAGTTAAGTGGGTCTGAAACTTCAAGTCAAAGTTTTGAGTTGTGAAAGTACTTTTAGACAAGTAAATGTACAAAACGGCTTCATGAATAAGCAGCATAACCACATTTTAGGCATTCTTAGTTATAAAAACATACTTGTTTAATGGTGAAATGCCGTACAGTCCATTCAGGCAGAATAGTTTCAGAGGTGATAGTCACAGTTATGTCTCCATATGTGCATGGTGTATAGTCCAAAGGCCAGTAATGCTCACATTTAACCTGAAGACAAAAAACACAAGAAAGCAGTTAATAGCATAACTGTTTCAACCAAGTTTCTTAAAGATAGGAATTTCAAATATAAGCAGCATACAGAAGCAATGAGAGTCAGAACAGTTAAACTTCTCATCGATGCCTATAATGCTTAGTAAGTAAGGCCCCTAATTCCAGTAGTCACATTCACTGAATTTGGATTTTAACATATAGAAGGAATATTTTCCCTCAGTCAGGAATGCATAGCTGGTGACCTGATCCTAACTGTTTGTGAAAGAGGTATTTTTCACTGCTGCAGTAACCATAGCACGGAAAACACATTTGGCTGGCCTATATACATAGGCCTTCCTTTTTATGTGGTGTTTGAAGGACAGCATTTAGTTTTACTTGGTATACTTTTTGGTATTTTTTGTAATTTTATTTATTTTTTGCTTTTGTGTGTTTAAGTCTTACTTCTGATCTGCAGCTTATGTAACGGACCACCTTTCAGTCCTGAACAAAAAAAAAAAACAAAAAAAACCCACGAAAGTAAAAATTAAAGCCACAAGGGTAGTCACTACAATTAGCATGCATGGATTAACAGAAGGTTGTCTCATTGCTACAAAATGTATTGACAGTGATGTGACAGCTTTCCATCAATTTTAGAGGCATTCTCTGCCAGACCTGAGGGTGCCATGTTTATAACAAATGGGAAAGAATGTCTTCCATGATATTAATTGAAACAAAAATACTTGCAGCTAAGTCTCAGCATCTGCATCTAACCCTGTTGCAAAACCTGGGTCAAGCAAAATGACAAGTTTCTGAAACCTTTAGAATCTACAGCTTCTAATCTCTGTGCGCCCCTCTCTCTGGGGACTGATACTATATCAAAATAATTTTTTTGTGCAGGTAAGGACACATGCTGACCAGAAAAGGAAAAAGGAAAAAAAGGAAACAAATCTATACTGTATTTTTTACACAATCTCTTAACAATGTCACAATAGTCAAAGGTGTAATCCTGACATATTGTTTCCATAGCTTTGTTCTCATGGTCTTTACTTAACTGGGTCATTGCCTTGCTCTGAAGGACAGTAGTGGCTCTGTGTTTTCTGATCCAGTGACACCGATGGTGCTGCTGGAAGGATTTTGGCTATGGGTGGCTGTCATTCAGATAAGTATAACTCACCTTTAAGCAGCTGGAAAATTCCAGAACTTCCATTGAGGTATTAAAAATAGAAAAAAAAAAAAAAGACAGGACTAATCCCATCACATTCCTTTCTGTAAAGAAATTGTCATGGTTTAGAAATAAAAAATATACATTACAAGTTATATTTAAGTATTATATTTTTGTTAAATTGAATTACATAAATTTTATGTTCAGTATGTCACCAGATTGGTAACTGCAGGGGTGAATTGTGTTAAGCTACACCTTATCTAATTACAGAGTTGATTTCTAGTTCTTATGTGCATTGCATTGGATCAATAATATATCTGTGTTTAAAAGTTCTGGTACAGTTTTATTCACGTCTTGCTTATTATGTTTGATACAACTATTACAATTGTAATATGAGAACACATTTTAGTTTGACTACAAAATCTAGGGAATGTATGGCAACCAGGTTTCTTAATTGTCTCAGCTCTTCAGAGTTTCATTTTATTGTTATTCAGTGATATCAAACTGTTTGTTGTGTTTTCAGGCAGAAATGTAATATTTTGGATATGACTTAAAAGAAAAACAGTCTTTCAGGCTTCTTTGCTTAAACTAACTTGGTAATCATTTTCTTATCTTAATCACTTACTTTGTAGGTTATTTTGAGGTTGTTTAATAATTCAATATGTGAGGACTCTAAAATTAAGAAAATTAACATTTGTGGTTAGAAAGCTATGTTTAGTGAGTCACAGTCATGAAGTACCTATCATCAAGGTGTGAGTCTTCCAGTTTCTCTGAGACCTTTAATGATAGCAACATTTGAAGTGATGAGTCATGACAGGAAATGCAAACAGATTAGATGTAATACCTTTTTATTGGAGCAACACAGGTTTTGTAATTACTTGAGCTTTCAAGCTGTAATGAGCCCTTCTTGAAGAGTTTTCTCTCTCTCGCTCTCTTATTCAATCTCTCTCATGCTCTGTGTGTGTGTGTGTGTGTGTGTGTGTGTGTGTGTGTGTGTGTGTGTGTGTGTGTGTGTGTGTGTATATATATATATATATATATATATATATACACACACACACACATATATGTATATGTACACACACACATATGGGTCCTATCTTTAGCTGAAAAAGCACAAAATCAAACCTAGCTTGATCGATCTGTATAGATCCAATTTTAAAACAATGAAGAAAACTGAATTTTTTTTGATGAGTGGACTCCCAATTCCCTGTTTATAAATATGCTTTCTTCATCTTAAAAGGTGACAGAATATTACTCCAGAAATTTTCTTTGTACCAAAAAAAAACTGGATTATCTTAAACATGTCAGGGTCAGAACACTGATAATAGTAAGATTTTGGATATTTTGCTTCTGCTGTTACAGGGAATATGTTTCATTTCAGCATTGATGAAGACCATTTATTAGTATGCTCTTATATGTACTATCCTCACATAAGGTTCCACAGATTCAAAAGAGGAGTCATCATTTCCAATTAACATTTCTCACGTTCAATTTAATAAACAGATCCGGAGTATTATCCAAGTGTCTAGTCCTGGTTATAGTAGGACACATGGTAAAAAGGTTCCGTATCTCCCCTTATTATGGATGACCGCTTGACCAGTCTCATTCCAATCACAACTGGATGAACAATCTGAACATAATCACTCTATTTCTGGATTCTCCTGGCCTTACAGTAATTGAGAAAAATTGAACATGGTACATTATGGGGTTCTGTTGGGCATAACCAATCATTCCATATTCTTGATTCACAAAAGGATGCATTTAATAGTATTCTTGTTTTGGCATGTGGTGTCTCTGTTCATACTGTCTGACAGACTTTTCCAGTTCTGAGACATATTTTTATAATTTTTCTCCCCTTTCTTTTATTCTTCTTCCTTCAAGTCTTACAACTAATCAACATACACCAACCTCCCTAAGTGGCACTCTGATGACTGGGTAATTGTAAAGTGATCTCCTTCACACTCAATCCAGAAGTCCAGCTGTTAGTCAAGAATGGGGCCTTCCCCAGGGAAGAACAACCTGGGGACGAAGACCCATATAATGACTGGTCAGCTGTGAACATGAAAGAGTCCTAGTGCAAAATCCTTTACTTTGGAGATCCTCTGGCCCTACCTTTCCTTACCTCTAGTGGTTAGCTGATGCATTGATGCCTGCATTCTCAAGGCTGATGTAAGCAGCCTTCCCTGAAGCTCAATGCTTCATTAAAGAGTTATACAGCAGTTCTTGGTAGACTGCATCCTCACAGTTGCCAACTGTTCAGTCTGACAGCTGTTCATTTCACATGTGCTACCTGGGTGTCAGGGCTTTTATCTTTCCTTTCCCCTGGGACAGGTGAGCTGACTTTGGCAACTTATTTCCCACTTCCTGTCATGTCCAGTACCTAGGCTTACAACTCAAACTTCAGCTGGCTGGAATACAGTTAGGGTTCCATCATTTTGCCAATGCTGAGACACATGTCATCTGCTGTTCTGATGGCTAATAATTACAAACCTCATATGAAGGTATTTCATCATTATCTCAGGAATCTATGGGATCAGTCTCAGGACATCTGGGTGTAGAATTATCTTTGATACCCTTTTTAGGTAGAACAACTGCAGGGGTAAATGATGATGGTCACTCAGGGTTTAGGTCAACATTTACTGAATCTTTTCCTAGAGCAGGCCTTTTTATTCAATGTTTTAGATTTGAGTTGGAGAACCTGTGTTATAGATAATTCAGTTAATATAGGCCCCAATCAGATAGACGTTTACATCAGTATGGAGGAGAAGTCAGCATTCATTTTTAGCAGTCATATTCCACAAGTTTCATAAGTAGTTAAACACGATGCCATAGTCACATGATACATAAACGAAGAAGCAGGGACATGATTATATCAATGACTGATGGCCATGCTGTTATGCAAGTGGTTTTCTGTGTATTTTGGGGTCTTTTTTCGACCCCTTGGTTCAAAAAATCCTCATAAAGGTAAAAACAGAAAAAGCTTTGAGAGGTGATAAATAACCATTTCACTTATTGCATTTTATGGTTCTGTCACTTCTTCTGTAAATGGGGGAAATCGTCTGACTTTCAGTGAGTACTGCCATATCATCAGGGTAGAACTAGTGCATTCTAGCTCTCAAGATTCTTCACTTCTAAGCTTGGAGACTGAGATCTTGATTCTGTACAAACCTTCAGCTTGATGTTTAGGATTTTTGAGGAGTTTTGGAAATCCCACATCTGTCCAAGTGAAAAAGATTTCCCCATTGATGATAAAACAAAGTAGTGCCATTGTATCTTCAGTTTCATAGTGTACCAGACAACCTTTCACATTTAATGGGAAATGGCTCTTCTTTTCCTCCATGAAAACTCCCCACTCTGCTCTGCTAATTTGCATTCCACAGGAACATGCATCAGTTTCTAGAATCATGTGTAGCTGTCTTGAAGGCTTTACTGTACCTTAATCTCCAAGAAAACACGTTGCCTTTCTGTCTACTATTTTCATTACTTAATTTTATTCTTGAAAGCAGTTTTCCTTGTAGCGAATGAGCATATTAGCTAATGCAGTCATGTATTTGTAGATTGTGATGTGCTCTCAATTTTCTATGGAGAGTCACATTAACAGGGTGATAACTATAAATCCTCCCTCTCTGTTATCTTGGATGTTGCCTTGAATCAAAAGGCACAGCTTTGTTCCATTTACTTTCATCTCTGAATTAAGACAAAAGTATTTAAGACAGCATGGACCATAGCAGTCAACTCTGATACATTTCTACGACTATCAAGTTTAGAAAGCCCAAGCACAACTTTTCATATCCTTTGGAACTAATAAATGGAATGTTCCTATTGGTCAAACATTTCAGACTGAATTACAAGCTATCAGGCTTTCGTTTAGTTTAGAAGACACAACAGTCCGAAGGTCCATCATTTTACAAGGCTACTTCAGCCTTGGCCACATTCTTTTGTGGCATCTCATCAGTTGTGATCTTTGAAGTTTTTCATGGTCAACAGTGCATAGTTTTAATAAGCATTATAAACTGGAACACAATTTCAAGCAAAGAGATGGCTTCATTAAAGCAGTCATTTGATGAACATTAACTGGAGCTTCTACTTTGTCTTTAGATTAATTGCTTATCATTCTATCCAATTAAGTGATAATCGTTTAGGTAAAGAAGATATGAAATGTAATACAGCTGAGCGATATATCAGAAGATGAATGGCTTGTCCTTATGCTTCCAGTCTGAATACTCCACTACTGTCTTCTTATTATATGTTAGATTAAATATTTGTTAGTGTTTTTATTGTTGTTTTACAACGCATGTTTCTGCATTGCTATTAAACAGCGACTAAAGCTCTTACAACCTTTATTAGATACCTGTTTAATGTTTGGCCAACATATAATGTTTCATTCATTTCAAAGATGCAGTGTTGCACTAGGTACCTTGACTAGCTTTGCAGAGGTCTTTAGGCTAGATATACTGTTGAGCCCATATTTTGCCACCAGGACAGTGTGGTGATTTCTTTTGAAAGAGACAACTTCTTAGTTTCTCAGTTTGTGCTGGGTGTAGTATCAAAAACTGACATCACTCTACCCACAGATTATGGCAACAAGGTCAAATGTCCACACAACATTTCCAACATGATTAATAATCCTTGGTGATGTTACCAGTTTCATACAGGAAATCTGGCTGTGAAAGCTGGAGTATTCCAACAACTGATTACTGAGTTAATTTGATTGTCAGCCATGACTAAGTTTCACCCAGTGATACTACCAATGTAAGTGTTATGTAAGATTCCGTATTGTCCTTCTGGGAAGAGCAACAACCTTACTTTATTATTCACAGGACAGATAATCTAACTCAGAACAGTTCTTGAGCAGCTTTGAGTTTTTACAGACAATCCCCTGCATTTAGTTATTATTCAATAGATTTAATAGAGCAACCTACACAAATGGACAGATTGTCATTACGTACTGTTGAACTCACAAAGGTTATTTGTGAAAGAAGACAAACTTTTCTGTACCACTCATCCCATCATGTAAGTATTCCACCTTCAACATTACCAAATCACAGGTGAGGTGCCAATGTCTTTTGCCCTTGCAAAAAGCAACTTACTGTAGCGTATTGGAGCTAGAACTGAGTGAGCTACCAATTCAGGCATTTTGATTTAGTGAAGTGTGATTCATCAGTTTCAGATTCAGCTAATTATAATTTATTTAGTCAGGCACTCAGGGGCTTATTTTTTGAACAGTAGGACTCTTATCTTATCATACAATAGACTCTGGTTTATCTAGCATCCCTCTCCTTGAAGAGTAAACCAAGGCATCTCAGTAACTAAAGCACAAAATACTATATCAGCTGGAGGGCGTTATTTGCCTGTGGTCTTGCTGTAGCCGTGGAGAAACAGAGAGTTAATTTGTTCCTGCAGATGGGCTGAAGAAAGGCTATGGAGGTGGCTTCTAGCTGCTGGGACAGCATTATTACTGCTGAGCAAAAATAAAAAAGAAATAAATAAATAAAACAGAAATTCTAGTAAGTGTGGTGATATTCACTTTTTAAGAGTATGTCATGCTTACTCCAGCATTTTTCTTCCAGAGTACAGTTTCACTTACCAAATCCAGAGGCTCAAATCCCACTTGATTTTTCTTTCAGACCTATCATGTCACCCACCTGTTCAAGGCGAATACTGGGGCCCTTCCTACTACCAGCTTGTTTCTGGTTCTCTGTCAGACAGAAGATATGAGTACAGCACATATGCCCATACCATTCTTACCCCTCCCCCTGAGAAGGAAAGTAGTGCGGTGGATCCTTGATCTTCCTCCTTTCACTTAACACTTGACAGTCTAAGTTTACCTCTCCTAGTATCAATGCTTCAGACTTTAGCTTCATCATCAAACTCATGGATCAGCTTCTATCACAGGATTTGTCCAGCTATCATACACAGTGAAATATTTGAAAATCTGGGTCTAATCAATCTATGGCATAATAAGGTTGTCAAATAAAAAGCATAAAACAACTTACTTTGCCCGTTTCCATACAGTTAGTCAACATTACTACAACCTCAATGTGGTGCTCCAACACCATCCGCCAGAAGTCATTCACAGTGTCCGGTAGAGGGCCTTGGCATGCAATAAACTCACTGTCTGAATGGTAACTCTGTGGAAACAGATTGTTAGCAGATGGAATTAATAACACCCAAAATATGCTTCATATCTATTTATCTGTGAACCAAGGTCTCTTCTTTAACACTACTCCTCTACAACATACTTTTCTGTTATACGTTTGCAAATAACAGGGCATAATTGTTGCCAAAGCAATGTTAATTATTCAGTTAAAATAACAATTATTTTGTGCCAGGGTCTCACAAAGACACAGATACCTACAACATATCCCATCATGGGAATAAGTAAATGAGCACTTTATTTAGGATAAATTAAGAAATGGCAGAAATACAAAGGTATAGAGCAAAGGTATGTGTGTGTGTGTGTTCTGTGAAATACTATGCCACTTCTGTGTGCATCTTTTTTTCCTACGTGCTTTTAAACCTCTTGTCTGCTAGCTATCAAGCCTCCCATAATCAGATTGTGCCCAGTAGTTCCCCAATACTAAGGAATTACCCATTATCATGTAAAGGCAAGAGCTAGTCTGGAGAGGCTGTCATGCAGGCAGCCATAGGATCTACTTGTCCCCTAATCAGCACTGACAATGAGGCCACTTGTATGATCTTACCCCACCTCCTGGGGTATCCACTGTGTCTCCCCTCCTTGCCTACCATAAGTGCATGTTACTGTACATTCACTACTGAAGACAACACGCAGAAAGTGGCTTGGTGAACGAAAATCCCACCCTCAAGATGTGTAGTAAAATACTTCTTTTTGCTTTTCCCCTCCTTCCCCTCTAGGCTCTGTGAACTATTTGAGTCAGTAATGAAACATGGGTCATCTATGCCACTGGTGCTAGTCATTTCTGTGCAAAACTTTATCCTTTTAACAGTGGAATATATGACCATCAGTTAGATATTTAGGTGTTTAAGAAAAACATTTTCTAGAACAAGGGTGAAATAAATACTATTAGATACAAGGTAAGGTGTGCTAAAACTTAATATAATATACAATATGTTATATAGCATGCAAAACCCTTTTTGATTTTTATTTCTATCAAACATTAAAAAAATCAACAGTTTTAACAAAAAAGAACAAAAAATAAAAATGTAAAATAGGATTTTTTTAAAAAAAGATAAAGGAATTGACATCAGTGGAACCAATAAATCCAAAATGAGTTTTACGGTCCAGTGTTTGGATTTATTGGTCCCATTGGTGTCAATTCCTTTATCTGGTTTTTAGTTCATTTCCATTTTTTTTTTAAATAATTTTTTTTATTGAGTCACTCTAAAAATGTAAAAAATAAGGAAGAAGAGTGAAAACTTTGCAAAAGAAACACAGACAAGCTGATTTCAGAAAAGCATTCAAGGTTGGTTTTGCTAATTGCGATAATGAGGTACCAGAAGAAGTAGCAGGAATCAACAAAAACAACCTCAAAATACTTTTCTGAAATCAGCTTCTCTGTGTTTCTTTTGCAAAATTTTCACTCATCTTCCTTATTTTTTACTTTTTAGAGCGACTCAATAAAAAGCATTCTTTTTAAAAAAAATCTTTTTTATATATTTTTATTTTTTTACTTTTTAGTCTTTAAAATATCGTTGCTTTGCCATTAGCGGGTTCATTATTAGTATTAGAAGTAGTAGTAGTGATAGAGGTAGTATTAGTACTAGTGGTAATAGTAGTAGTAGTAGAGGTAGTTTTAGTGGTAGTAGTAGTTGCAGTAGTACATTACAGTGTGTTCAATAGACCATGAAACTCAAAACTTTCCAAACATGTTAGGGTGTTTGCTTGCCCAGACTCACTTCACAGAATCTATCATTCTACTTGCTTGCTGACGAGAACATGCAGGTCCGTCCACCTCTCCCCTTCCCAACACATGCACACCTGTACACTTAAAAGCAGTGCATATCCTGTTTTCTTTTAGGGTTAAAAGTGCACATCAAGCCCTCACTTAGTGATTGGAGATGCTCATTAGTGGCAGATCCTTGTGTTCTGGAGCACACACTCCCACACTTCATTCCATGCTGCTGCTGCAGAAGATGGAGCCATTGTTGCTGCCGGTGATGTGGGCCTGGCTGCCACACAATCTCTACACTTTAACTGCTGGTTCTACTGTTCCCTGCCACTGTGAAACATGTCCAGGGGAATCTCAGCACCAAACAGGTAATGGGTAATTGGGATGTAATTTTGACTATGAACCTATCGATTGAAGAAACTCCAGCTCTATTCAGTTGCATACCGTCTGCTCAGAGGTGATCTGTGCCTGACATACAAGGCCATGTCCAACCCGGAATTAATGGACATGCTCCACCTCAAAAAATCCATATCCACCAGAGCCACGAGAGCAAGAGACTTAAACCTCAACACGGATATAAATAGGACGTGCTGGAGGGACAGATTCATCACCCAGAGACTCCCTACACTATGGAACAGAATCCCAGTCCATGTGAGGCAGAGCCCCTCACTGACTCTGTTCAAGAGAAATCTTGACGAGTGGATGGGAGATTGTAGGTTTACCCCGGGAATCATCTCTGTGTCACTGCTGGACAGAGGCACAGCAAACTAATGGGTATAGTATTCTCATCCTAAGGGGTGGTGAAAGCCACACACACTCTGGCTAGGCTTATAAATGCCCTAGGGCAGATAGCCTAGTATGAGCCTATGAACCTATGAACCTATGAACCTATGAACTCTGAAGACTGCAGTAAGGGAACCGCAACACTTGGGGTGGAGAATCTGAGTGAATGACTGCCATACTAAAAGATAGGGTGCATAGTTAATGACATTACTGAGAGAGGTGGGTGAGGTTCTCTTTAAACATTCTTTTCTGGTGATCAGTTCATCAGATAAGACTGTTCGTGTGTGTGTGTGTGTGTGTGTGTGTGTGTGTGTGTGTGTGTGTGTGTGTGTGTGTGTGCGCATGTGTGTGAGGAGGAAATGATGTAGGGAGATCCAAGTGAGAGAGTGTTTTTTAGTGTGTGTGTGTGTGTGTGTGTGTGTGTGTGTGTGTGTGTGTGTGTACATTTCTCATTTAAAACTGCTCATAGTACAATGTGTGTGTGAGTTTGGCCATTCATAGACCAGTGCATCCTGCTCTGAGTATCCGTGTGCGCGTGAGCGTTTGTGTGCGTGTGTATGTTTCTCGTTTATGTGCGTCCTGCTCAGTCTCTTTGTGGTTCTACCACATGTTTGTGGGTGTGTCCATTGCCGAGAAGCTTGGCGTTTTTTCTGCTGTCTCAAGAGAAAGTGACAGAACCACAGATGGACAGAGCCACAAAGGCAATTTCAGTAAAAAGCGATCTAATAATAATAAATGGAGAGATTCTTTAGCACACTAGCCTACAGCCTAGATTTTTGTTTTGATATTTACAGAACGTGGCAGTTTTAAAAGAATGTTTGTAGTGTTTTTTTTTTTTTTTTTAGAATTAGCGGTAGCCCTCAGTGACTGATTTAGGGTTGACATGTTATGATGTTATCTTGTGGTAAAATGCCTTTACATATTTCATCAGCAGCAGCTTTACACAAGTTTTGCAGTTACTTTTTTGTCTCCGTTCTGGTTCATTGCTTAAATGCTGTGGGCAAACATGACAGATACCATAGTGTTGGGGAGTGTGTGTGTAGGAAATGATCTAGGAAGATGTTTTCCTTTAAGGCAGCTCTTAGTGTGTCTGTCTGTGGAGGAAATGTAGTGAGATGCGAGAGTGTGTGTGTGTGTGTGTGTAAATGTCATTGCATAGTTAGTTACAGAAGGGGCATGACGACATGCCATGATCCGCTTTACAAGATGGTGTGATCAAAACTGAAATACTGCTACATAACAATGCAAAACTTGTTATGTCAGCAACATTCTAAGTATACAACAATATAAACAATCCGTTTCTGATTTTGGTATTTCACCCCACCCTCCTCCTGTTATTTTTTTTGGCTTTGTCTCTAACTATTGAGCATTGATCAAAACACTATTATTCTTACACTTCTAAATAGGTCAGTCTTACCAGGGGGTAGGAAAAAAGTGTTCCTCCAATCCTTCTTTCTCTCGCTGGTATCCTTATTTTTCCTTCTTTCATAAACCATCTCTCTGTTGTACATTTTGCAAACAGTTGTCCAGAAATGGTAGAGCCATCATGCACTTCAATGGCAACAATGTTGGGGGTTTCAACATTCCTCTTTCCCATGCACTTGTAGGGAGATTTAGAAGCCAGTGACCAGAAGAGCCCCATAGATTCTTTGCCTGAAAAGCTCCTGTCCAGTCCTGGACTGCAGGATAAGTCCAGCTGTCCATTCCCTTCTGCCTGATATAGAGCTGAAGACTCAAATGGCTCCCCAGACTCATCTACCAAAGTGGCCTTAAGCGTGACCTGCTGTTTAGGTTACAATCCCCCCACTGTAGCCTTCATGGGTTCATCAAACAAACTTTTGGCAGCAGGAGAAACTCACTGACAGTGACATTGCTGCTTCATTAGCAAATTTTAAATGGTTTGACAAAAATCCTATAGTATAAGTTAAGAAAAGCATTGTTTCTGATGATATCATAGATGTCACTGCATTTGCAACTCCCCACCATGACCTTCACTGCATTTGCAACTCCCCACCATGATCTTTAGGCAAGACTTTAGCATGTGCGTGTGTGCGCGTGTGCGCGCGCATGTGTGTGTGCACGCAAGCACGTGAGTGTGTGTGAATTGTCTCAGTAATGACAGAGGGAAAGTATTTTACTTAAAGACTAAATATTGTCCTTCTGTCATTATTAGAATGCTTTTTATTGAAATTGGCTTAAAGAGACAGAGGGACAGAGAGACAGAGCCACAAAGCCAATTTCAATAAAAAACATTTAATAAAAATACTAAATCAAGCTTAGGAGAAGAAGTTAGAATCATGAACGTTATACACAAGGTATGTTGGGGGTCATGCCTGGCACAAGACCCAGCACAATCAGTTCTGTTTCACCAAATCTGGTTTATTAAATCATGAACATGACCAGTAAAATACCTTATGGAGTTTGTCTCAGCGTCCGCACTTTAGGATAGTGTAGACTGAGGACATGCCAAAAACCTTACTAAGGATGAAGCAGTCTCATGGTGATACATAAGAAATACAGAAACCTTGCACAGGAGCAAGGTCTATTCCTTAAAGTGATGTGCTGTCTGATCAGCTGGCCCATGTGTTAAAGGTGCACTTCCAATGAAGATATTTGTAAGGCTTGATGTTCTGTAGTGCCACTGTCAGACACTAATCAGCTCAAACTCAGCTCAGAGGCTATACTGCACAAAACTGTGGCCTGTGTAATGCATGTAACCATAAAATGTACACCACTAGGCAGCCTGCTGAAACTCAACCCAAAGGCTATGCTGCACAAAACTGTGATCTGGGCAGTAAATGTAACCACAACATATGCAATCTGTATCCCGATAGGCAACATCTGTTGCATGAAGTCACATGTAAAAGATACTTGTTTCATGGATTAGGTAATTGCTCTGTTACTGCCTGATTGAGTGTTGCTAAACAGGTGTGTGTGTGTGTCTGTGTGTACACATACATTACTAGTTACCTCGTCATACAGAAACATCTGATTTTAGTTAAGAACAAGTTCAATATTTTATCATTTATTCCTCACTGCCATAATGTGTTTGTTGTGTGCTGTTAATAACCAGAATAAGGAAAAAGTTACTGTTTATGGGTCTCACTTATGCATTACAACATTCAGCCAGGGGATTCAGTCCAGAATGGACTGCACGTATTACCGAAGAGAGGCAGTTGTCAGACTAGTGAAGTATGCAGAGCGCCAAGCTCTGCAAGCTTATGTGGGTGAGAAATATGTTTTAAGTACAGAGGCTGAGTATGCCGTGTGATCTACAAAGTGCACCAAGACAGGTCCTGCTGTTTAAGCATGCTCATTTACTCACTTCTATCACTATTACAATGGATAGATTTTAAAAACATGAATAAACAGTTTAAGCCAGTTTGCAAATTACTTTACGTCACTTATTGGAGCCTCTGGAGCTTAATGCTATTTCCTCAACAAGGTTATATGCAGACTACAATTTTGAAAAAAATTTAGACCTCACAGTCTTTAAAAGACAGAGTATATATAAAAAAATATATATATATATATATATATATATATATATATATATATATCTATAGGGTTCCTATTATATAATCGAAGACGCAATCCTTCAAATGCGTCTTGATCAAACTTGAAAGCACAAAACAGCAAAATAGCAAAACAGCATATAAGCAATTTCTTTTCCTGGGAAGGAAGTCGCTTGGCCGCCTCTGTTACTTTGCCATTTTCCTCACTGTAGTGCGATCTTGGAGTTGGTATATTTAAGTAGGGGGGGTTGTGGGGGGCAAAGCCCCCCACTTTATGCAATGTTTTGAAGTTTTTATTTTTATTTTTTTTTTGTGGAACAGTGATTTTTTTTTCCCCTGGGAAAAAAATTGCTCTGAGTGTTCGGGATTGTAAGCCTTCACTTACATGGGGTCGATAAATCAGCGTTCGCTTTTTTAAGCTTTCGCTGATTTAATATAGATCCTATATATATATATATATGTGTATGTGTGTGTGTATATATATATATATATATATATATATGTGTGTGTGTGTGTGTGTGTGCGTGTGTGTGTGTATATATATATATATATATATATATATGTGTGTGTGTGTGTGTGTGTGTATGTATATATATATATATATATATATATATATATATATATATATATATATGTGTGTGTGTGTGTGTGTATGTATATATATATATATATATATATATATATATATATATATGTGTGTGTGTGTGTGTGTGTGTATATGTGTGTGTGTGTGTGTGTGTATTGTCTCACTAATGACAGAGAGACAATATTTTACTTAAACACTAAAATATTGTCTCTCTGTCATTGTTAGAATGATTTTTATTGAAACTGGCTTAGTGAGACAGACCCACAGAGAGACAGAAGGAGAGAGAAACACAGCCACAAAGCCAATTTCAATAAAAAGCATTCTAAAAAAAAGAACTTGATAACTTACACAAAAACATGCAAGAATTACGTTAAAATAATCTAAAGGTGAATAATGGTATACATAAAATGAGAAAGAATAGTTGTGTGAAATCTTACCACAAC
Organism: Protopterus annectens; assembly: GCF_019279795.1. Lineage (NCBI taxonomy): Eukaryota > Metazoa > Chordata > Ceratodontiformes > Protopteridae > Protopterus > Protopterus annectens. The sequence goes on from NC_056751.1 coordinate 588,588,508, forward strand.
AGTATATGTCCTCCTTTTCACTGTTGCAGTATTCCTGAAAAAAGGGATGTCTCGTCGCAGGCAGCATGTCACTCGGCCAGTATGGAAAAGCTTGAAAAGGATCTTATTTACCCTGTACATCACATTTATGCTCCTTGTAAAGAATGTGGGGCATAAAAGGGATGTATGTACACAACTACCCAGAAATGAATTGTTCCAGAAGAGAACAATCATCATAGGATAAAGGAGTCCATGCACATCTGTAAGGAAACAATGTAGAAGAAAGAAGAGGGGGCTGTATGGAGGAAGTGAATACTGCAACAGTGAAGAGAAGGACATCTACTGTCATGTACTATGTCCTTCGGTATCAGTGTTGCAGTTTTCTTCACAGAAAGAGTAAAAAAGCTCAAAAAACAGAATGGGAGGTGGAAGGCTAAAAAGAGTCCTCAACAAGCCCACATAAAATGGTTTCAGCAAACCTGCTGTGACCCTAGAAACCATATCCAACTTGTAATGCTTAGTAAAGGTATGCACTGAAGACCAAGTAGCAGCTTCAAGGATAAATTGGTATGCAACAGCTTGAGGAAGGCATCAGAAGAGGCAACAGCCTTAGTAGAATGAGCACTACCTGACGTAGACAGACACTTGCCATGAAAAATATAACAAAAAGAAATGGCCTTAGAGATCCAGGAGGAGATGGTTTGCTTAGAAACAGCAAAACGCAAAGACCTTGGATGACTGAAACAAAAGGCTGATTGGATTTATGAATAGTCATGGTTTTATCCATATAGTATCTGAGCTGTCTGTGCAAATCTAAGGTCTGCAGGATGGTCATAGTAGCAGACTGAGGAAAATGGAAAAAAGAAGGGAATTGTATCGACTGATTTAAGGACAACCCATTTACCACCTTGGGCATAAAAAAGGATTAGTATGAAGGGACATCCTGTCCCTGTGAAAAAGCAAAAAAGGAGGAATGACCATAAGGGCCTGGAGCTCAGAAACCCCTCCAAGCAGAAGTAAAAGCCAGCAACAAAACAGTCTTCCAGGTATAATGGTGCAAAGAAGCAGAATCTGCAGGCTCAAAAGGAGCCAGAGTCAAATTTTTCAAAACAAAATTAAGGTCCAACGGACAAAGAATAGATTTTCTTGGAGGCCTAATATGCAGAATGCCTTTAAGAAATTGTTTGACCTCAAAACAAGAAGTCAAAGGAGGAGTCAAGGGCAGATAAGCAGAAATGGCTGACAAATGAGCCTTCACAGAAGAATAGACCAAGCTAGACTGGAGCAACTCACACAAATAAGTGATGAACAGGGTACCCCCACTGAAAAATGGGGTCTATATTAAATAAGCAAAAATTCACTTCAGTGAACACCATTTCATTAGAAATGCTGTTCATCAAATTCCACTCATGTGGGGGAGGGTTGCACCACTACAGTGAGAAAAGGGCAAATTTTTTGATCTTCACTGTACCGCAATCTCAGTATGAACAGTTCAACAAACAGCATGTTTGATGTAAGTGCACCGAAAAATGTTTTTCGCCGAACTGAATTTTTGATTAACTAATAGTGACCCAAAAAATGGTCTTGGTTACGAGCTTGACACAAGACCGAAAATCTATTCCATCTGGAGATATAAGATTTTCTGGTTGAGGGCTTTCTTGTCTCCTGAGCATGTCCTCAGAAAAGAGGTGTCAGAAAGGGATCAAAAATCTATCACCCACAATGTCAGCTGTAGAGTGGAGAAGTGGGGATGGATGAGAGACCCCTTGCCATGTGTAAGGAGATCCAACTGGTGAGGTAATTTGTGATGACTGCCTCTGGCCAGATGCATTAAGAGGGGGAACCAGTGCTGTCATGGCCAAAAGGGAGTCACTAGCAAGATTTTTGGGGAGTCCAGCTGAATCTTCTGCAGGACTCTTGGAGGTAGAGGAAGAGTAGGGAAAGCATAAAGAAATTTCCCCTTCCATGGAAAGGATATGGCATCCATCTTCCAGGCCAGATGGCATGGCACTCTGGAACAAAACAGAGGAAGGTGCTGTTCAGAGGAGAGACAAAAAGATCTACAGGAGGAATACCACACCAATGAACAATGTCCAGAAACATGTCTCCGTGAAGCATCCATTTATGAGCCTGTGTTTTGAACCTGCTCAGAGAGTTTGCCACAAGTTTGTGCTCTGAAGGAATGTATACTGCTTGAAGAGTTAACTGATAATTGAGATGCACCTCCAAAACTTGAAGCGCCATCCTGCAGAGAAGGTAAGATTTCATGCCCCCCTGCTTCTTGACATAACACATCACTGTAGTGTTGTCTGTGTACACCTTCCAGGAGCCCAAAGAGAGCATGGGGTGAAAAGCCTGAAGGACCAGAATTAGAACCCGCATCTCTCTGATGTTGATATGGACTGACTTCTGATGGGAAGGCCAGAGACCCTGAACTTTCAGGTGACCAAGAGATGCCCCCCACCCCATGTCTGAAGCATTGGTGAACATCTCTTGAGTAGGGACTGGAGGCTGATAGGGCCAGCCTGGGTTGAGAGCAAACTGTCGAATCCACCACTCAAATTCCTTCTTGAGGCAGGGAAGGAGAGGTACACTGAAAGTCAGAGGGTAATGATGCTGCAGCCAAACCGACTTGAGGTACCACTGCAGCTTTCACATATGCAGTCTGGAAAGAGGAAACAGCAGAATACAAAAGGCCATGAATCCCAGGGCCTGAAGAAACTCCCTGGCTACCATGGAAGGCAGGGAAAGAAGAGACTGAAAGAAGGCTGTCAACAACAGTACCTTCAGAGGTGAAAGAGAGGCCAATATTGGCACCATCTGAATCTTGCAACCCAGATACACATGATACTGAGAGGAGTCAGGACGGACTTTGGGAAGTTGATAGTAAATCCCAGACTTTCAATAAGAGAGATGGTGAATTGCAGATCCTGCAAAAATTGACTAGGAGAAGACACCTGAAGCAATAAGTCATCTATATAAGGAAAAATCTAATGCCTTGAAGCCTGCAGAAGGCAACCACAGGAGCTAGGCATTTTGTGAATACCCTTGTGGCAGTAGCGAGGCTACAAGGCAAAGCAGAAACTGAAAATGAGATTGAGACTAAGATACAAAGAAACATAAAAAACTCCTGTGGAGAGGGTGAATGGGGATATGTAGGTAAGCATCTTTCAGATCCAAGGACCAATCCAAGGACACCAGAGTAACAAAAGAGGAAACAGAGTTTGAAGAAAAAGAATCCAAAAAGAAGGGATCTTGAAGGAGTTGAGCCAGGAGAGATCCAAAATAGGTCTCCAGGTGCCCCCCTTTTGTGGAACTAGGAAAATCCTGGAATAAAAACTCCATCCCACTTGGGAAGGGGGGATAAGTTGCATGGTCTCTTGGTGCAATAGGGACTCTAGAACTTCAGGGAAATGAGGAAGTTGCTCTAGAGGTGGTTGAGGAAGCCCAGAAAAAGGAGAGAGAGATTTTCACACCATGAAGTAACCCTAGCAGATGATGGAAACAGCTATGAAGTGATGATACACCCACTAATTTGAAAGACAAAGGGAGAGCCAAAGGGAGAAAGGAACCTGGTCTAATGGGGGGGGGGGTGCAAATTGTCAAAGAGAAGTAGGCTTATCAGATAAGGGAGGCTTCTGGCCCATAGAAATCTGAGAGGCCTTAGCAGGGGGGGGTGCACCTCCCACCATTCCTGCCCTTACATGCCTGGCAGGGTTGCCTGTGAACAAAAGCAGATCTAGAAGCTTTATTCCTCTGGAATTTAGGAATAGGAGGGACAAAAATATGTTTAAGGTGTTGCAAGGCTTTGCCTTTCTCTTGAAGATACTTAAGCAAGTCAGCAGCTGCAGTCCCAAAAAGATGGGTATTATCCAAAGGAGCATCCAACAACTTGGCCTTAATGTCCTCAGGAAGAGAATGGAGATGAAGCCAAGAATAATGCCGCATGATGGACCCACAGCCGCAGCCCTAGAAGAGGAGTCAGCAGCATCATAGCTACACTTGATGAGTGGCCAGCCACTTGATAATCAGATCCTAAAAAAGATAAGGCAGAGGATTTGCCATCAGAATCAGGGAGGGCAGAGATAATCTGACAAGCCTGAGCAAGCAAGGCCAGAGCATACCTTGTCATGTGGGTCTGGTAATTAATAGCCCTAAAGGCCAAAGTAGAAGTAGTGTAAGCCTTCTTGCCAATCCTCTCCATTGCCCTGCAATTCTTCCAAAAGTTTGGAATAGGGCAAAAGTTTAGAAGGTTTGTCAGAAGAAACTGACACCACAGCAGGATCAGCAGACGGACATTTAAATAAAAATAGACAATCCTCAGGAACCTTATACAACCTATCAAGTTTCCTAGTGGCAGGAGGATGACAATCAACAGACTTGAAATCAGCAACAGAAGCACCTAACACGGCAGCAAACACAGGAGGAACTGCTGATGGTTTAACAGTATCCATCTAAAGCAACTCATAATATCTTCTCTGAATAAGACACTTGAGAAGAATCCCACTTAAAGAATTTTATCATCCTAGCAACTGTGCCCAAAAAGGACAATTCCTCAAAAGAACAGCCAAAAGTTAAGGCATCTGTGAATAATAGAACAAAGACCCCTCACCAGACACTGAATCCTCATCCAGGGAATCTGGTTCCCTAAGTGATTTAGAAGGGGTAGAGGTCCAAGGAGGAGCCGGTACTGAAACACCTTTAAGATGCTTTAGGGCCATTAAGGCAGAGAATAAGCCCAGAGTAATCTCTTGCCATTCCCTTTGAAGATTCATAGGAAAAGGAGAAACATGTTTGAGTTTTTGTCTTTTCTTAGAAGGAACATCGACCCTAACAAATACCGGAGGTTCCGACCCTTGGAGAGATTTAAGAAGAGAATCCGGAACTTCCTCCCTGACCAATATCTGCAGAATCCCTCTAGAACCCACAGAGATAATCAACTATGGTTCTCTGATGACATCCAGAGCAGATGCCTGCAAAACCTCAGAGGACATGTAAAAATACAGATCTATGCTGGCCTCCAGCAGGGTTGCCATAGAGGAATCTGATGTAAACACCGAATGACCTACAGAGCTATTACATGCTTCAAGAGGGTTTCTAGTGGAGGCTGAACAGCTAAAGAATTTGACCAAAGCTTCTTGGCATTCTTCTTACTAAGCAGGAGTATCTCGGGGTTAAAGGATTCCACCATGGTACCCTTGGCCAACTGTCTAAGCTGTTTTTTTTCCAGATAAATGGCCAGGGAAGCCAAATGGCTTCTGAGTGTCTTAGGCACAAATACCTTATAGATACTACAAGAGATATGGTTGTAGGAAGCACCCCAAAAAAAAAAAAAAACTGGTCTCTAGGTAGTGATAAAAAATGCAAGACCACAAAGCAAACTTTTAAAAATAAAATAAAAAGAAAAAATAAACCCAATGGGGCACTTATATAGTGTACTAAAAGGTCAGAACAGCAAGAAAATGTTCAAACCAACTGGTAACAACAACGTTCCAACTGGTAGCAAAAGAAGTTCTGGGTAGTTGCATACATATGTTCTGTAAGAGTAGCATAAATGTGAAGTATGGAGCAAACAAGATCCTTTTCAAGCTTTTCATTACTGACTGAGTGATGGGTTGCCCCGGATGGGACATCCCTTCTTTCAGGAATACTGCAACAATGATATAGAAGGACATCCAATTGTAATAATTCTCATGTAACCTATGTACATCTAACTTCAGATTAGTGCAGTATACCAAAATAATATAATTTCTTTCATAAATCTGGAAATTTTAAAGTGAGATTTAAAACATATAGAAGGTTATGTACAGTAAAGGATCTCTTGATACGTATAGTGATATATGACCTATTCACCAAAATATTACAACAAAAATGCACCCAAGAGATTCTAAAAGCAGTGTATAAACTTATGCTAGATATGGATACTTTAGATGTGTAGTTGAATATCTTCTGGTATTTCTAATGAATAAGCTGTCTTTTTAAGTGAGCAAAGTGTTTGGTTCTAAGGTGGCTGGAAAAGGTGTGAAGGGCGTCTGTCACCTCCAATAGATGTACAGTAAGGAGACAAAGGAATTCTTGATGAAGATAACTTTTATAGAGTGGCATATATGTTTTGAAAAATCATGAACTGCTGATACAATTTTGAGAAAAAATGATACTTGCATGCACTCCTCCAGATTTTATTCCAGCCTATAACACATTCACTTGAATTAACTTGGTGCAAGGTACAGAAGAATGAATGAGTGAATAACAAAGAAGGTTTATAGTGTCACTGTTAATATACAGCAGTTTGGTAAAAAAACAGTAAAAATACAAGATCTATATTACTTCGCTGAAGAGTCATTTCAACTAAGCTGACTTCATTGACCCCAAATCAGTGAACTGAATTTCCACTAATGTTCACTGCCATGAAAGAGTTCACCAGGGAACGAAAGCAGTTGGCTAACAGCACAACTTTGTCCTATTCTCCACCATAGTGTGATCTCGGACTTGATATTTAGGGGGTGTGGGGGGTGAAGCCCCCTTTTTGGGTGGGTTTGATATGCTATGGTTTATGTTCTGATGTGGTGTTGGCCAGGGGACTACTTTCCCTGGTGATTGTTTTTATGGGTTTATATCACATAATTGAAATCCCAAAATATTGAACACCATAAGCTCGAACTTGGAATTTCGAAATGTGATATAATGGAAAGCTCAGAACAGCGAATTTTTTCCCAGGGAAAAAATTCGCTGTTCCGAGAAACACACACACAACACAAGCACACCAAAAAATGTAATCCACACATATACACTTAAAATCCTACTTCTAACCCTACACTAAACCATACATACACTTACCTTAACCCAAACCTTAACCCTAAGGTCCGTAATTATCGCACACTCACCTTACCCGATCAATAACCGTAAGGTCCCTAACTATCGCACACTCACCTTACCCGCTCCCTAACCCTAAGGTCCCTAACTATCGCACTCACCTTACCCCGCTCCCTAACCCTAAGGTCCCTAACCATCGCACATTCACCTTACCCACTCCCTAACCCTAAGGTCCCTAACTATTCCATTGCCACACTCATCTTAACCCGGTCCATTCACACACTTACCTTAACCCGGTCCGTAACCTTCGCACCACAGTGGAGAAAATAGTGAAGTGGTAGAAACAGCCCACCGAATTCTTACCCTAGGAAAGAAGTCGATGTTCTGCAGCTTCACTATTTTCAGTGTTCGCTGTTTTGGGTTCGATATTACTACTTCGATGTTATGATATAAATCCATTTTTTCAATGGGTTTGATCGTGAAAATTCAGTTTGCTGATTTTGGGTCGATGAAATCAGCTTCATTAAAATGACTTTTCAATGAAGTAATACAGACCTGAAATACGAATGGGAGTAGATTGGCTACAGCAATGCATTCTGGAGTTATGATGAGAAATGAGTATAATATCAACTTCCACAGGAAGTGCAAGGTCAGCAGCCTATCTTAATTTTTTTAAGTGTACGTAAGTATTTGCTTTTTACCATTTGTGTGTAATCTTTTTTTTTAAGTGTACTTAACTATTTTATTTTTATGATGGGAGAATCTGTATTTGAACACCTGCCATCAAATGTCTTATTGCTGTAAGTAGTTTGTTTTACTAAAGCTATAGCAGATTTTGTCCAGAAACAGGAATGCTAGTAGAATCAGGATTGGATGATCACGAGAGTGTTTATATAAAGAAATCCTTTGTTGTTTACTCCTTATATTGCTCATATGAGTGGAAATCCTATCTTTGAACATATGAGTGTTGAGACTGCTGCAAGCTAATAACAAAAGCATTCAGACATTTTTGCATTCAGAGAAGTATGTATTAAGTACATTTATAATTGCACTTGTCTTACAATTTAATTTTTTTCTGTTTTTTTTTTTTTTTTTTGCTGTTTGTCTGAAGTTAAAGCAAGTTAAATTTAAGGTATTTTTATAATCTGCTTTGTTTTATTTTTTCTGTTGGGCCTGGGTGTTTTTCTGAGTTAGTTGTAGCTAATTGTAACTAAAGCCTGTTGTAATTAACTCAACCCCCCCCCCCCACCAGTGTTTTACATCACATGAGCAGTTCACCACCTCTGTCTTGAGGCTGCTTTAAGCTAATAACAAAAGTATTTGGACTATGTTCTTGCATCCAAAGAAGTACATATAAGTCTATTTATAATTGCACTTATCTTGTCACTTAAATCAGTTTTGTGTGTTATTTGTTCTTTATCTGAAGTTACAGCTATTAAAGTATTTTTATAGTCTGCATTGCGTTTTGGTTTCTGTGCTGGGTCTAGGTGTTTTTCTGAGTTTGGTTCCCCCTCATCCTCTTTATTCCTGTTTTGGGTTTATACTTGGAGGCTTTTGAGCTGCCTTCCCCTACAGTATATCTGGCCCTAGAAGCTCCTCCCAGTCTTATCTCCTCTGTTTATCTTATTGGTTACTGACAGAAGAAACTGGGAATGCCCTGTACTTTGAAATCACCTTGAAGTGGGTGTGTGCTACTTATTGCTGGCTTGTCTGCCATTGAATCGCCTTGCAATTACTTTGAGATAGTTGTTAGACTTGCCTCTGGTACCTTTTCCCTTGTGGTTAACTAAAGTTTGTTTTTGCATTAAAAAGACTGGAAGTGCAAGTCTAGTGGGAGTACAAAGGTAGCTTGGTGTTTCCGAGTTGGGAAGCAAGTGACAATTACTTGTAATAGCTAGTTGGTCCATTTTCACTTTTGGCCAACCAATATGCATTTTTACATTAAGAAGACTGGGAATGCTGTTGCAGTGGCAGTAGTAGAGTAGCCTGGTCAGTCTGAGTTGGGAAATATACAGGCAGTCTTAAACTGAAATAGTTTCATCAGCCAGAGGCCTTTTTACGGACTTATCTGGGTGTAAATTTGTACTTGGGAGTGACTTTTACTGTGCTTTTACATTAAAAATTTCTTTGATCAGTCATCTTGTAGTGGAAGGTGTTTACCTGGTCTGAGTTGGGAAGCAGTCCAGGGAGCATAAAGTGTTGTTGTTTACTGGCCAGATGGAACTTTTTTCTCTCTGGTTTGAATTAGATGCATTTTCATGGAGCTGTCACCACTCAGTGGTGGTTATCAGTACCCTGTAGAGTAGCAGATTTATAAAGCTAGTACTTAGGACGTTAACCCTTAACAAAGGAAGGCTTTGTGTGGAGCTAAGCTTAGGGCAGGTAGATAGTGTCATACAGCACTAAGATCATAGCACTAACATCTAATCTTCACCCTAGACACCACTCAGGTGATCCCTGTAAAAGTAAGAATATCCCAACCCTAATACAGGTTCTAACAACATGGATTTGCAATTTCCTAATGTCTCTGTGGCCAGCATGGTAGATAGGGGCATTCTGAGACAATGTAGCGATTGTATCATGTACTCAGACAACCTTTTATTACTTAAAAAACTAACATAGTATGTGAGAGATGTACATACATAACGTCCTTGCAGACTAAAAATCTCACATAAAAACAAGTCTGTTAAAAACACAAACATACTACATCCTTCACACATACTGCTCACCATACACACAGCCCTTCTTATGCTGAGGCACTAAAACTCTCCAAACCTCAAAGACCTCCTAATCCATCAAAGTGAAATACCTACTCTCAGCAATCACTAAAGCACACCCCAAAAGAAACACCCAGCACTACACATAAGCCTACAGCCAGTGATCCCCCAAGAGCAAAGCCCATAAGGCAAGAAAACTCTTTACCTAGTATCCTTGTCATAGAGAATTTATTCTATGAAATACAGATACTCCTGTTACCAGAATGGAAGATAATGGTTAGTTGCCTGTCTTTTGCTAGGATCCATGATATCATGCACACACTCAGGTCACTGCACCACAGGTGCCTGTTGCTAGGATCCACAATATCATGCACACACTCAGGTCACTGCACCACAGGTGGCTGTTGCTAGGATCCATGATATCATGCACACACTCAGGTCACTGTACCACAGGTGCCTGTTGCTAGGATCCATTATATCATGCACATGTGCAGGTCACTGTACCACAGGTGCCTGTTGCTAGGATGCACGATATCATGCACACACTCAGGTCACTACACCACAGGTGCCAATATGATTCTATCATAGTTCATGTTGGTGTAAAGAACCTTAGGTATACCTCACTGGACTAAATGAAAAGAGACATTATAGATCTGTTTGAATATGTGTCACAGACAAGTATATGCCTTGCATTGAGCAGCATTCTACCTTCTCCAAAGATGATACCACAGTATGAACAGAAAATGACTGATTTTACTATTTGGCTTAGGTTCTGGTGTCACTACAGGAGAATCTAATATCTATCAGTATGTGAGGACATGGTTAACAGACCGCGATGGTCTGCTCCTGTCTTCCCTGAACTTTTGGATATTGGCTAAAACTTTATCTATCCCCTAGAGCCATTTTTAAGCAATGCCAAAAAGACAAAAGTATCAACATAGCAAAAAAACCCTCAAAGCAACCTTAAGGAGTTGCTGCTTGATGCTAGGAGCCTTAACAGGAAACTCCACAGCCTGCAATCTCTCCTCACTCTGCAGAATGTAGACATCTGTGCTGTTATCAAGACTTAGTTTAATGATACAGGAAGTACTCCAGCAGTAGAAAGCTACAGTGCCTTCCACAGACAGGGGCTAAAGGGGGTGGTGTCTTAATCTACTACATTAGCAGCAAATACAGCCCTATGCTGGTTAAACAGGATAATTGTCTAGAATTCAGCCATATCCAAGTTTCCATAGACAAGGTTCCGTACCATGAACTAACCAGCTACAGGTCACCCTCCATAACAAATGAAGCTCACAACTCCTACCTAGACCTACTAGAAGCACTCAACATCCAGTTAGGTACCCTGTTCATTGGAGACTTAAACTGCTTCTCTATAAGCTGTGAAATGTGCACTGCCTGTTATTCACAGGCACAATGTTACCTGAACTTTGTAACTCCCTGGAACATAGTGCACTGGAGGATCAAACGTATTGGACCTAGTACTCACGAACACATGAGAGCATCGCAACCTCCCCACCTCACTGGTGAAATCAGACCACACAGCTGTCTCCCTCAAAATAAAATTTAATCAGGAAAACCCAAACCTGTAACAGGAACTATACTAAATTATACTGCATCCTATTAAGCAAAGGTTTGTCAAATTTCACAGCTCTCCCAAACCCCAAGAAGATAGCTACCTATGCATAATTATTTACAGAAACCCTGGACCAACATGTAAACTGTAGATGAGGTCTAGACTGCAATATTTTTATACAGATGATTATTATAGAAAACAGCATGAGGTCTAGACTGCACAATATATTTACAAATAATATACTTCTTTATAATGTTGGCAATTCCATTGGTCTCCCAGTACTGAAAACATAAAATGCATTATCTTAAATGTCAGCTATAATTTACTTTACTATGCAGTCTATTTGATCCTATGGCTGTTCATGGAAGAAGTGAGTGGAATCGGATGGTATTTATACCATGCGAAATGTGGTCAGACACCCAGAAAGGTTACTAATACTGAATGACAGAGATGCTGTCCAACCAGTGTGGAAAAATAGGAGGCTTGTGCTACCACAGAGGCAGCTCCTGAGTGTTAGAGTGATGGACTTACCTGGAATAAATAATGAAATGGTGGAAAGTAACATATTGCAGTATACAGACACAAAACACAGACACAAGTACAGTCTGTTGCTCAGGCACTAACTTTAAGGATGGATTTTTATACTAAATATAAGGTATTTGGAATGATGACAACTGGGTTATAATGATGCCCCGAGACTCCCACTCCTCGTTCCTCGAGGTACTGAGAAACATGAGGGTCCAACCAAACACCTTAATACTGGGTGATTTCAATTATCCAAACATCAACTGGGAAAACTATTCAAGCACTAATACCTTTGCTCAATGCTTCCTGGAATATATTAACTCAAATGCCCTGGACCAGCTTATCAACACCCTTACAAGGGGCAACAATATACTGGACCTGGTCCATCACCAACATAGGAGACAAGTGCTCCCCACCCGAGGTAAATCCCTCATTGGTTAGATCAGACCATAAACTCATCACCCTCGATATCCACATATCACCCCCCCAGGAAACCACAGTGAAAAATTTCTCCACAGCAAAATTTATGCTGCTTAAAACAGAGGTGGCAAACTTCGCCACCCCTATGCAGAATGACAACTTGGTTGAATCTGTTGTAGCCTACACAAAAGCACTCTACAAGCACTTACATGAGTGCATGGACCGTGCTATTCTGAACAAAACCAAGACCAATTCCTCCAAAAAAGGAAACCAGTCTGGTGGACCCCGGCCATAAACAAGCTCTATAATAGAAGGAAGAAATTATTACAAAAAAGAGTAAAAACCCAGGAATGGAGGAGCACCCTGACCAACCTTAGCAAAAAGCTAAGATTCCTTATAAAATCCTCAAAGGTGAGCTTTGAAAGAAAAATCGCAACAGACACCAAAAATAACCACAAAGCATTTTTTGGCTATGTCAAGAACCTAAATGGCAACTCTCAGATCTGCTGTGAGCTACAGCATAATGGTTCAAAATTCACGGAACCAACTGATATCACCAATATATTAGCAGATAGGTTCAGTGCAAACTTTACCCCACCCTCACCCCCTAAAGGGCCCATATCTATACCAGAAGATTGTGCTGACCCCATAATCACAGACACCAAGTTGAAAACAGCCCTTTCTAAAGCAAAAAATACAGCATCCATGGGACCAGACAGCATCCCAGGCTGCGTGATACATGAACTCCAAAACAAACTAATCCCTCACCTGAATACCATGTTCAACCACAGCCTCTCCTCAGGCTACATGCCCATTGAGTGGCGCATGGCAATGGTTGTCCCGCTTCACAAAGGAGGAGCCAACACCGACCCCAGGAACTATCGCCCCATAAGCCTGATGAGCCTCGTCTGTAAGGCCATGGAGCACATCATCATGGAACTCATAAACAACAACATTGGGAACCTACAAACCCTAGGCCCTACCCAGTTTGGTTTTGTAAAGGGCAGGTCATGTCTCCTAAACCTGTTTGACTTCTTTGAGACGGTCACCAAAGCAATCGATGAGGGAAAGGTGGTCCACACAGCATACCTTGACCTTGCAAAAGCATTTGATACTATTCCCCACTCGGGAATTATAGACAAACTCACTAACCTAAATATAAATCCCTACATCACAAGATGGGCTGCTAACTGGCTCACAGACAGAACCCATACAGTGAAAATAGGAAACGCTAGGTCCTACTCCAAACCTGTGACAAGTGGAGTACCCCAGGGCTCAGTCTTGGGATCTCTCATGTTCGGTATTTACTTCTCCAAGGTACAAGCAAACACAGAGGGACTATGGCTAACAAAGTTTGCAGATGACTGCAAACTGGGCACCATAATTGAGACTCCTACTGATGTAGATATCCTTCAAAAGGGGCTGACTGAAACAGATACATGGTGCCAAATCATGGCCTCAAGCTAAATGCCAAAAAGTGCATTGTCATCCCCTTCAGGAAAAACCAAGTACCTACAAATTACCAGATAGGTGGTAGCTCACTTAACACAGAGAGTGTGATAAGAGACCCAGGGACCCAGGTGTATAGTAACCTCTCCTTCGATAACCACATCGCTAAAGTGGTTAGAAAAATCCTTCTACATGGCCCACCTTATCATGAAGGGGTTTGCATCTAGGAAAAAAGGAAGTTATTGTCCCCCTCTACTCATCACTCATTAGACCCATTATTGAGTACAATGCCCCATTCGGGATGTATCTTACTATACACCTGTAACAACTGGAGAGGCCTCAAAAATACCTCAGCAAGAGGATAACAGGCCTAAAACATATGCCCTATGCCACCAGGCTAAAAAAACTGCAACTGTACTCGGTTGCATACCGGCTACTCATAGGTGATCTCTGCCTGACATACAAGGCTATGTCTAACCCCAAAATGCTGGAAATGCTCCACCTAAGTAAAACCCAATCTACTTGAGCTACACGCTCTAGGGATCTAAACCTGACCTCAACAATAAACAAGACTTGAAGGGACAGATTCATGTCCCAGAAACTCCCCTTGCTCTGGAATAAGGTTCCCATACATGTGAGGCAGAGCTACTCATTGATGCTCTTCAAGAAGAATCTTGAGGAGTGGATGGGGGACAGGAAATTCACCCCGGGAATCACTTCTGTGGCTCTGCTCGACAGAGGCGCAGGTAACTAAACCACGTGGGAGGCACAAGCTGAAACAGTTTTGCTAAGCTTATTATGCCCTAGGGCCAATAGCCTAGTACCTATCTATGAACCTATGAACCTATGTTCAGATTTGTTCAGATTTTGTTTAAAGAAATATTGATTTATGTAGTGATAGTAGTAAAAAACATGGAATAATGTTTAAACTTATTAGCAACTTCTTATGCAAAGATTACTTAATTTTTAGAATAGATTTTACTCGTGATATGGTTAGAAGTATGGAATACATGAAGATATACTGTAGGAGGATATACTAAAGGAGGAAACACTAATGAACTTTCCAACTTCCGTCCTATAGCCTTATTATCACCTCTGTCTAAACTTATGGAACGTTGTATACACCAACAACTTCTACATCATCTTTTATATAATAACCTACTTTCTGACTCCCAACATGGTTTTAGACCTTTCCATAGCACCTCCACTGCTCTTCTCTCCTTTTCAGACACTATCAACAAAAATCACAATAACAACCTCTTCTCCTCTGCTTTATTTCTTGACCTATCTAAAGCCTTTGATATGGTGAACCATCACCTTCTGCTAGACACTTTGAAATGTCTCTCTCTCGAACCTTTGGCATTGCACTGGTTTGACTCCTACTTGAAAGATAGACAAAAAGCAGTCTTCTGGGACAGCCATCTTTCCTCTCTGGTCCCAGTCACTATCGGTGTCCCTTAAGGATCCATCTTAGGACCCCTTCTCTTCTCCATATTTATAAATAACCTGTCTACCTCTCTTCCCACTTCCACATGTATTCAATATGCAGACGATTCAACTCTCAT
The DNA here is from genome assembly GCF_019279795.1 of Protopterus annectens. Taxonomy (NCBI): domain Eukaryota; kingdom Metazoa; phylum Chordata; order Ceratodontiformes; family Protopteridae; genus Protopterus; species Protopterus annectens. The sequence goes on from NC_056751.1 coordinate 588,603,552, forward strand.
CTGTTCTGCTGCTTCTCCAGCTGAACTTCATTCTTCTACCCAACAAGTCTTTACAGCAGCAGAAAAATGGTTCCAAGATATCTGTCTCCTCCTTAATCCCAAAAAAACAAACTATTACTTTTCTCTCCTACCCTTAAATCTGCCCCTCTCTCCTTTTCAATTGTGTCTGACAATGGCACTATCATTACACCTGACTGTTCCACTAAACTACTAGGCATCACAATAGATAATCAACTAAACTTTGATTACCACATTGACCTAACCATCAAAGCTGTTAATAAAAAGATTGGTGCTCTTTATAGACTTAAGCCCTTTCTAACAGCATCTACAAGGGTGTCTCTATCCCAAACTCATCTTATCTCCACACTATTGTATGCCTCCCCATCCTTTATAAACCTTTCAAAATCTAACCTTCAGAAACTTGCCATGGCCTATCATAGCATTGCCAGGTTTGCCACAGGTTCCCCATTTCACACCCATCATTGTGTTAACCTCAAAAAGCTTGACTGGCTCGAACTCCAAAATCTGATTCTCCTACATCAATTAGTTATCACCTATAAAATCCTCCACTACCCTTCTAATACACCCATACTAAATAACCTTGTTGTCCCTTACAGGAATCTTACTTCCCTTCATTCAGCCAACAAACTACTAGTTGCCACTCTCAAAACACACAACAAAGCTGGTGACTCCTTGTTTACAAACGTCATTGGCTCATACTGGAATAAACTTCCCATAGAACTGACCTCTCTAGGCTCTTCTCAACTTTTCAAGAAACAACTGAGGAACTATTTTAAGTCTCACTGGCTATGCCCCTGCTCAAACCCTGACCGACCTGAGCATCCAACCCTCTTCTCATTTCTCTCCATTTACCTCTATGTTTGTCCCTATCACTAATACTACCCCTCTTCTGCAACTATCTACTATCCACTTGGATACTACTTTACCTCTGCAACCTGTTATCTCCCCCAAATTTATAGGTTGCTCCCAGCTATGCAAATCTGCCTCTTAATCTATTGCCCTGGCACAAAACGATTATAACAATTGTATACTGTGAATACTGTAAATACCTTATAGACTCTTATGTAATTTACTTTCTTTCTTTTATGACTGTACTATTCCTACTACAGCAAAGAATTTGCAAACATAAATCATCACTCTATGTTATAGCTATAGCTTTGTTAAGTTTGCTAATTATAGTTTCGTTTAAGTTTTGCTAATTATAGTTATTGTCAAATTGCTTTAGTATCATTACTATGCTACATTAGACTAATTTTCTTGTCATGCTTATAATTTTGCATCCCGTTGTACTATTTTTATGTTACCTTCTAGTATATAGTGGAGCTTTTCTCCTCGGGCCTCTGCTGAAAATGGACATGTATCCAGCCAGACTAGCCCGGTCAACAAATGTAAAATAAAATAAAATAAATAAAAGTATTCATAACTGAGGGGACATTGTGTTTGAATATTTATGATTCCAGCCAGTAACAAAAGTGGTAGCCACCCTGAGTGCAAAGTGTTAGAAAGTGTGACCAAGATTTCTTGACTCTTGTTTACCAAAATAATGGTACAGAAAGGCATTTCATGTAGCAAGCCAGTATTGGCTTGCTACAATTTAAGAGAGGATAACCTTTTTTATTATTCACAGAAGAGCTGAATAGGGTGTTTATTAGGAAGCTGATTGGTACAAGTATAGGAAATGGCTTGCTACAGTGTAAGCAAAAGTTCTTTTTTTTTCTTTTTCCTCAGGTGAGGGGGATGGTGTATAGCCTGTAACAAGCCTCTGACTAGAAATGTATCAATAGGCTTACTACTTCACTTGAAGAGCTTCATGGTCCATTTGGAGCCTCTTTTTGGATGAGGCCTGAAGGAAGATCAAGTGAAGAATTTGTAGACAGTTACTCTAGCTAAGGTATGCAGCTGTGAACTGTAGCCTGTATCCTAATTGCTAGAAGAGCTTTGCAGGACTGAGCTATGGTGTTACTTCTAGGATCCTGAGAACTTGGATCTAAGGTGTTATGTTAAAAATTCAAATACTTCTATGATTAACTGTGCAAAGACAAAGTGTGCAGCTTTCATTTCATCTTTAAAAACAGGCCTGTAGGTTTAACTTATCTCTGACTATGATATGGAATTGTGTATATATCCATACCTATATCTATCTATATGTTTTCCTTTCTTCTATGACATCTTTTTTTTTAGTGAGTGGGTGTTTCCCTAGCTAGTAAACATAAAATATTCATTTGGTAAATGTAAGTACAGAAATAGAATTACTTTGCAGAACAAGCCTCACAGTTATGTTTTTATTTAAGAGAGGGGCATAATGCAATTAAGTGACAAATTTGTTATAAATTTAATCTAATGACACTGAGAGATTGTAATAATCAGTTGTGACTGTTTATGTTGAGAAAATGTCTAATAGGACCAAAGAAACTGAACCTTCTGCCTCTCTGGCATCTTTACAACCAGCTTCTGTAGAATCATCCCTCATTAAAACATAGTTTGTAAGATTCTTAAACATAAATAAGTTCTTATTTCACTTGATTTTGACTCTAAGCCTAAATATATGATATTGTTTAAAAAGGGCTCATACAAGTTGATTCAAAATCTGAAATATCTCCTCTTGTAAATTCAGAGCTTAGAGCCAACAAGGAAGTCTTGCAAATCATAAGTCCCATATCAAATAGACCTTGCATCATCCCCTCCATCAGTTCCACCACATTAGGTTATGGCAGATTAGCAATGGCCCTGTTAAGTACAAAGAAAAGACTCTCAGCTACTCTCATACCTATTCTTTAGAGCTGTTATTTCTGCTGAGCTACAATCCCCGAAACATCCATTAACAGCCGATTTGCCTTTGGTATAAATTAATTGTGGCTTTCAGTATAAAATCTTAGCAATGACTGATGTTCATAGATTAATATTAGGCTAACTGCCCTTGAGGGCCATTTTAAGCCTAGCCAGTTACCCCATGTAAAAATCAAACCTTGCACATTGTGTCTGTAAGGTAAACACCTTAAACATCATGCCAACCTCCAACCTAGTTTCTCTGTCAAAACCTGGGATTTAACCAGAGACCTTTAGATCTTCAGTCTAATGCTCTCCCAACTGTGCTAGTTTAGCTCACTTAATATATATCATAGGTTCATATTAGGCTAACTTCCTTTGTGAGCCAGTTCAAGCCTAATCAATTACCCCATGTGAGAAACAAACCCTATACCTTGTGTTTGTAAGATAAACACATATGCCCAAGATTGTGATACACTTATTGGCATCATATGCCTTGATGTCAGTGGCCTTGCCATCAGGTGTTCCTTTAATGCCCATGTTTTCAGTGCCATTGTCACAGATGTTGATGATACTCTCTACATTAAAGCTAGGTGCTGGGGCATCAGAGTCAGCAATGATGCTGGGTACTGTGATGCTGATGCCCATGTCATTGAGCCCAGCTGCAACGATTGGTGTCAGAGTTCTCAAAGCCTAGTCTACCATTGATAGCAAGCTCAATTCGGCCCTTGCATACAGCTTTAAAATGGATTCACCTGATGCATTTTACTATTTTGATATCTTCATCTGACACATCCATGGAGCAGTATTTTATTGAGCTTTTGACACTGTCACCTACTGTACAGCAGAACAGATGGGCCCAAATCATTTTATAGCCTCCTTTTATGACATTAGCCAACAAATTCATGTCTTCCTCCTCCCCTTCCTCCTCCGCGGGCTTTTCCTCCAAAGATTCCAATAATATCACTATGTAAGTGGAAGCACTCCCTCATAGTGTCTCCTTCCATGAATTTTGATGATGATCAGGAGAACAGGTTCCTCAGCATCCCCCTGAAGACCCCACATTTGAAGAAATACTAGAAGTAATATGACCACTGACACCATGTCCCCCTGCAAGGGAGACTGCAAAAGACTTTTCAATTGACTCAATGACCTTCCTATACAATCTGACATTTGGAGGCATAATTAAGGTGGCCACCAGTGTGGCCAGATGAAGTCCTCTCATGGTGGCCACAGTGTTCAGGCTCAGCATATCCTTCTTCTTTCCAGAAACCTTTAGCTGGAGATACCAAAGCCAACATCTTAATTTCATTAACTGTCTTCAGAAAGGATCAGATGTATCAGAGCACCAAAATTCATCTTGCCAATAAGGAGTCCAGGGTGATGGTCCACTTAGGATGTGACTTTACACATTCGTTGCCTATTTTCTGAGTGTTACAAACTATGTTCTGCACATTGTTCTCCCCATTTGGCTACTGTTTCAATCACATTGAACCATATGATAGGACTAGTATATAATATATATAATTTGTTGTTGAATGTCTGGCCAAAACAACAAGATTCATACATGACACTTAGGCTCATAGAGTTCTTGAGGACAGAAAAGTGATATTGGTTATCCTTTCTTTGCAGCTTTTTGCATAATTGTCCCTGATGTCATGGCACTCCTCATAAATATGGAGGATGGTAAAATCCTCAGTGCTGCAGGTGTTAATTGCCAGCTAGCTCAATGTCCCTCTGCCAGGATTCAGAGAACACATCTGTAAATGTTGTTTAGGTATGGCTTACACCCAGCAAAACTAGCAACAATCTTGGAGAACTGTAATAAACTCTAGAAAAGACCTGCTCCTTGAGGAGGGGAACCTCAGCAGTTACTTATTGTCTGTGGTTTGTCTATGGTTGGCCAAGAGCAGCAACTCTGAGGCTTTGTCTGTCTGTCTTACTTTGGATACAGTTAGTGCCCTGTCCCTTCAATTTCTAATTTGGAAATCAATCTCCAAGAACAAGCTGAATTGGATAGAGTATACAAAAGTGTCTCCCTCATATAGACACAGCTTCAGTCATTACCGTTGGCTGATGTCAATCACCATCAAAGCAAGCAGCAAGATGGAGGATGTGAGCCTTCTACAAAACAGAGCAATCTAAGAGGTCCCATCAGTCCAGAAAAGGTCCACTATTACTCAAGATTTTTTTACATGCCAAAAAATAGGGCAAGGACCTCAGACCCATATTACATTTAAGTAACATATGCACCTTTATTTCTCAGACTTCCAGTACTCAGCAAGGTAACTTTCTAGTTATGTCTAGGTAGTTGGATAGGAGAACTCAAATTATCTGCAAGTCTGTCTTTCTTGTCCTCTTGAAACCTTTGAATATGGGCTTTTGTCTAGGCTTGTAATGGCCTGAAAACCGATTGCCTGGTATTTACCTATGAACCTATGAAACTAACGAAACATTTCAAATGGTTATATACAGATGATTCTTCCATGCTTATCCAAAGGAGAGTGGATATGCTTCTTGAGCCTCCAGGCTCTCTTCACAGATTTCTGGAAGTTTCTTTACTCAGAGGAAGGAGCCAATCAATATCATGTCAAGAGCCTTTCATTTGCTTACACTGTAGTCCCAGAGATGTTCAGTAAATGCATACCTGTTGTGACAGCCATGTCAGAGACTTTAGTGAGCTAAAATGTTCCTCCTAACTACTCCATCTATTCAAAAATGTTTATTAGTTTGGGAGTGCATACTAAATTTGTTTCACTCCATAGGTAAAGCAGTAAACCTGTATGTGCCTTAAATAAATCCTTTTCAGTTGGTCACTTTCACTGAATGCAGTTTGGACACTTTAGCATTCAAAGCACATCTTCCAACATATAGGATACAGCCACTCTAAACTACATTTCAGTTCTTCTGAATTCTCAGCAAAAATGTACCCATCTATGTCTTAAGACTCTGGTTCTCATATCACTGTAAGAGACCATTGGTCTCATTTTGCAGATCCCACTACCATATAGTACAGATTTTAAATGCTTGCAAAAGAGATCTAAAATTGTTGAGGTGCTTGCCCAGTCTTAAAGAAGACAGTCCATTTCAGATACCCACTATTTTAGCAGCATTTGCCATAGCCATGTCAGACCCAGGGTTGGGGAAATAAGTTGGGTAAATGTTTCAAAATGTCTAGTCTCTTGGTAGTTCTCCATTTTCTAGGTAGTCCTTCCTCTTCAGTCATTTTAGGATCTCTGGCCTCAGGGTACAATAACTATATGCTCCAACAAAATGACAGAGTGGTACATCAGCAAGCAGACATGAACCCATTCTTACCCTTGAGATTTGGAGAATGGTCTCCCTTGGTATAGGGTTGACTACTAGAAGATAATTGGATGACACAGACCAAACACTTACAGACAAGCTCAGTCACTGCCTGCTGTTGCCTCACTAGTGGTCCTTTACCTCTTCAGTGGTACAGTGGATTTTCTATAACTTTGCCAAGCTTTGCTGAGCCCTTTTGGTAAGTACAGTTGAGGAGAAAGGAAATGTGAATGAGGAGGTAAAATCCAGAATGAGACATTTTGCAAGAAACTGGCACAAAGTATTAGGGGTAATGTGCAGCAAAAGAATATCAAGATGAAAAGTGAGGTGAGAAAAAACAGTGGTGTGACCATGGCACAGAAACCGGAGTAGTGAAGACAGAACAGCTGACGAAACTTGTAGTGATAGTGATAATGCTTGAGACAGGTAGTAGGATACAGAATGTGGGAAAGAAGAAGGAATGAAGGCATCTGTGCTGAAGCAAAAGTAGCCCCATTATAGAAAAGGGCAAGGAAATTTATTGAGGTAGTTTGACCACACATGTAGGAGAGCAGAGAGCAATTTGTTAACATATTTAGGAGAAACAAGAAGAAGGTAAGAGATGATGAGGATATCAAGACAATGGATGCATAACTGCATATAAGGAGGACTGTGACAGTTGAGCATTACAATAGATGGTAGAAGAACACTGATCTCAAGAGTGGTGACAACAGTTGATAAAACATTCAAACCCCTTGCAAAAATAGAACTGATGAGAAGGAGGGTGATTCATTTGGTATCCTGGCCAACTTAGTTCTCCCCCTAAAAACAGACTGCAGGCCTAGTGAGATTAGCCTATGCAACAATAAATATAGTGCTACTGTGCTCAGTCATTGGGAGTTACTGGGGAAGCAGTAAAGGAGACTATTGAAGAACCTAGCCCAAATTTCCAAAGCACTGTCTGGTTAATTGACTTGCTCAAGGTTATACTGTAGGTAAATAAATGGGAAATATTCAAACCCTGTACATGGCACAGACAGCAGCTCCTTAATAGGACAGATCTTTGGTCCTCTGCTCTAACTTGCTAGTCTGAAGAAGGGCCTTGTAGATCAGTACTCACCAGAGTTAGAAAATAAATACAAATATAAAAAAATATCCTAATAAGAAATAAGTAGAAATAAATATGTATTAACTAAGATAAAACTTATTTTTTGATATTTGGCTTCATTTATGTGAGGTTGTTGATTTTATGAATTTTATGTTTAAAAATTTCAGCAAATGGGCTTTTATCCATTTGCTAGATTTTACCATGAGTCCTTAAGAAGCATGATGGGAATTTTAAACAGGCTTTGTAAAGCAAATATGTCAGAGTAGGGCTAAAAATTAGATGTTAGAAGAAAATAGGATATTCTTTTTTATTTATCCTTTATAGACCAGGTTAGGCACCTCTTTTCATGGGAAACCTAAGATGTCATTTATACTACATGGGGAAATTTCACCAGGGCATCATGGAACTTTCCTTACTCATTGTTGTTGTGAGTGGGACCCATTTTGTATGAGCAGTTTGTTCCTGTTTCTGTTTTAGGTGTAAAGGTGGACCAAAAAACAGGGAGGCAGATGGAGAAGGAAAAAAATAATGGAGTGGAGATAGAAATGGAGGAGAAAGACAATGTCAAGACCAGAGAATGTGTGCGGGATTCTGAAGCGATGTTTCAAAGAAATCTCTTTGATGGAGAGGAGTTGTCAAATGATGAATGTATAATTACAACTCTCCAATCAGATAGAAATGGTAATGTAGAGTGAGCCAGAAAATAAAGGAGATATTTCTTAGGGGTACATTATAGAGAAAAATACAACAGGAGGGTGCAGAGGCAATCCTGAAAAATAGCAGTGATATGAAAAAGAAAACATATACAGTGAAAAAGGCGAGAGGAGTAGCAGAAAAGAAAAAGGCAGAAGAAGATGAAAAATGCAAATATGTGGTAAGGATTCAAAGCAAAAAAGAGAAAGAAATGGACAGGTATGAAATACAAGACAATTTAATAGCTCCTTTGGGTATAACAGCACATGAGGCAAGGACATTTATTCTTTTTAACAAAGAGACTTTTTGTGGCATTATATTTCAGACTGTTTTTTTAATGAAAAATGTTCTTGGAGAATATGAAAAAAAGAAAGAATGCAGCTCATGGAATCTTTATGTTTTAAAAGCAATTAACAAGGAAACAAAAAAAAATAATTCTGGTACAATTTCAAACAGAGGTGGAAAGAGAGACTTTGAAAGGACAATTGAAAACTTTATGTAAAGAAATACTGGACATTGCAAAAGTTTATGATAAAAGGGGCTTATGGACTGACAGCACAGATTGCAATATTGTGTTAAAAATAAAAAGAGAAAAGAGGCCTACATATACCAAGCATGATAAATGTGGAGGGGCATAGGAGTGTGAAATACTGGATACAACCCAAAACATGTTTTTTTGTGAAAAAGAAGGACATTTGATAAGTAACTGTGATAAAAGGAAATGTTATATTTGTGGAGAAATGGGACATGATGCAAAGCAAGTCTATGACACTGGATCAAAAACTGATTTTATCGAATAGCTTTTACACTGAAAATGCCATTGATAGAAACTGATTTTGTTAGATCATGGTACAGTCAAGATCAGAAAATTTGCCCTTTCACTGTAGTGTGATCTTAGAGTTGGTATATATATTTAGCAGGGGGGGGGGTTGGGGGGGTGCAGCCTCCCACAAAACAAATTTCTATCAATGGCATTTTTGGTGTAAAAGCCATTTGATGAAATCAGTTTTCAATCCAGTGTCACAGACCCATCTAAAACATGTGAATTTAAATGTTGTAAATGTAACAAATTTGCACATTTGTGGATGGATTGTACAATGAAAACAAGAGTAAGAAAAAAGAAAGGGAAGAAAATGAACAAAGAGAAGAAATTTTAGCAGTAGTAGAAACAGAAGTAAAATTAGATGAGAAAAAAATAATAAAAAGCCATAGAAGATGACTCTGAAACAAGTGATGAAGAGGTAAAAAATTGAGAGATAGAAAAAGATAAAAAAGTATTCTACTGGGAAATAGGTAAAAGGCAGGAAAATAAATTTTAAAGGGATAACTACAAAAGAAAAAATAAAGGAAATGGATGAAAAAGAATACATACAGCTAATGGTCAGGGTCTGGTATGACGATTAAGGTGTTTGACTCATATACACAAGGAACCATGTTTGATTCTTACCTTTAGGAGGGCAATTGTTTAAGCTGAGAACAGACCATTAAGGCAGTTAGCCTAGAAATTAGCAATGAACTTATGAAACCATGAATCTAAGGGGAAAGGCAAAATAAAAATTTTAGAGTGCTTTCTACAAATGTGAATAGTATTAAGAATACAGTAAGAAGAAAGGGGATTTTGTAGTGCTGTAATATATGATGTAGATGTAATTATATTAGAAGACACAAGATTTTTTTACAAATGAAGAAGGATTACAAACAGAGAAACTATGGTAAGGAAAGATGACCTGGAATTTGGGAAGTGAGAAATGTTGTAAAATAGCTGTGTTATGTAGAAATACAGTAAAGATAACAGATGTAACCTTAGCAAAAAACAGGAAGATTAAGCATTGTAGATTTAAAATGGAAAGTACAAGCATATAGAATTATAACATCTGTTTATATTAATTGTAAAGACAGGAAATGCTTATTTCATCAGATTTTATACTTTAGTGATACATATGAATATTATAATAATAGAAAACTTTAATTGTGATTTAAGAGGCAAGCGTAAAAAGAAAGGAAATACTATAAGAAAAAAATGTTAGAAGTTATAAGATGTGGTTAGTTAAATATCTGGGACAAAAATTCATGGACTTACAAAAGTGCTATGTACAGAAATTAAATAGATTATTTTATAGTACCTGAAGGTTTAGTTATAAGAGAAGGGCAATAGTTGAAACAGGATTTTCTGATCATCCTGCAATATGGTTAGAGATAAAGGAAAATAAGGAATGTATAAAAATAGGCAAAGGAATGAAAAAGATAAATGAGAAAGCACGGAATGAAGGAGGAAAGATATTAGTAATACGGTTATAGAATGACCATATTAGTATGAGAACATTTTATAAAAACTGGTCTGGATGGTGAATGATATTTAAGGAAAAATGTAAAAAATGTTTACAGTGATAATATGATGTGAGAAAAGTAGATAATGAAAGCTATAAAATAACATATAACAATACATTGGAAGATTTAGAACATAATGACAGAAAGTACTTTGACAAAGAAAAAGAATTACACAAAAGAAATCAAGAAAAAATACAAGAAATGCTATATATGCAAAGATATTCTTAGAAGGAAAAAGAGAAGCATCGAGTAACTTTAGCAGATTAGTAAAGGAAAATGTTAGTGTAATGAAAGAAATACAAAATTTAAAAGGAGAAATAGAATTAACTCATGAAAAGATTATGAACAGTATAATATAACATGTACAAGGAGTGTTTAAAGAAAAAGATGAAGGCAGTGAATAAAACATGGAAAGTAAAAAAGTTAACAGAAAAAAGATAACAAAGCGTTGGAAAAGGAGATTTCTTTAAATGAGCTAGACATGATGGAACAGGGTATGACATGTATAAAAATTTAAGGGATTGGCAAAAAAATATTTTTTAAAGATTTTGAATGAATGATTAAAAGAAGGTTTATGTATAAAGAATTATGTAATAGAATACATAAATTCATATGGAAGAAGGAAGATAGAAGACAAAAAATGGAGACTGACAGTATTGACTAATAATGATTATAAGATCTTTACAAAAATAATACAAAAGAGATTTGGAACTAAAATGGAAAATATTATGGAAAATGGCATATATAGTATAACTAGGAAGGGTTATCAAGAATTATTAACAATAGTCAGAGAAACTGTGGTGATATTATGAATAGAAAAGAAGAAGTAAAAATCATGATAGGAGACCTTAATAAGGCATTTGCTACAAATGGACATGTAATTTATGGGGAATAATGAAAAGATATGATATAAGTGAGAAAGTTAGGAAATTATGCATGGCAGCATATGGTAATAATAAAGTAAAAATACTTGTAAATGGTCAGTTAATCCAAGAGGTACATATGAAGAATGGTGTAAGATAGGGATGCCCGATGAGCTGTATACTCTTTGCATTAGTTATGAATGTAATAGTATGTGAAATAAATTGCAAAATGAAGGAGCTGGGTATATAACACCTGAAGGATTAAGAATTCCATTTCTATTAATATATGCAGATGGCATTATAATAATTGTGAAAAAAAGAAAATTTAAATAAAAGTAATAATTTGCACAAATGGGTGTCTAGAGGTGATAGGGATGGCTTTAAATAAAGATAAATGTAAAGGTTTTAGTGATGTAGTAAAGATGGAGTATATATATTTTAAAATTAATTAAATTTCTGTATTGCGTATAAAATTTGGGAATAAAGATGTAAGTGGAATTCAACTGGAAAGAAATAGAAAAAATAAAACAAACTTGTCTTTTCTGAAGAAGATATATGTTATCATTCAGAAAAAAAGATTATTTGGTAAATTCAGTACTGATGGAAAAATAGCATATTTAGCAAGTGTATTTATCTTGTCAACATTATTTGAAAAGGAACTATTGCAGATTTATATGGGGCTCTAGATTAAATCAGTAAAAAGAGGAGTTCTGTATGTAATTGAAGATGAAGGAGGTTTAAAGTTAATTAGGCCAGTGGTATATTCTGCTTCATTAAATTTGTACAAAGTGGATAAATGAAAAATATAAGAAATTAGTAGCAAAACTGTACAGATAAACATTTGATAAATCTGAAGGTATGGTAACAAAAGAGTAAAATAAAATGCTACCAAAAAATAATTTTCTGAAAAATAATGATGATATAGAAAAAGAAAGAAAAGCATGGTGTAAGAATGTAACGATAAACCATAACTATGTTAACTCATGGGAAAATCTAACAGATGAACAAATTAAAGCTATAAAATAAGAAGCAAATAGTGTAATCAGACAGCAGAATGGCAAGATTTTTGTGGAGACTGATAAAAGATAAATTACCAGTAAAAGGAAATATGCCATATAAAAAGAAAAGTGATAGAATTTGTTTACATTGTCAAGAAGAAGAAACTACTGAGCATGTGTTTTTGAAATGTAAAGGAGTTAAAAATATATGGGGAAAACTACATAACGGAGATTTTATCATAGATATAAAAGAAATAGATAAAATAAATATGGAAATGATTACATATGGGTATTAAAAGAAGTAAATAATGTGCTAAAAGAGTAGATAAGTTATTATATGTCATATTGTATGAAAGAATAAATGACATTATGTTTAATAGTAAACAGATTTTAGCAACAATATCAAGTAAAATCAGAATGTGGTTATGGAAAAAGGCGTGGGGGTCTAATAGGGATGAAAATTTAGTATGATTGAAGGGAAATATGAATACATGTAAATATAGTTGCACATCAATATATCTATACATTTATAAATATCTGTAAATATTTAAATATGTTGTAAATGAGAGTTCTTTTTTGTATATAAATAAGGGACTCCTACTCTTTTCTTTTGGTGCTGTAGGATCTTTTACATCCACCTGAGCAACCATCAGCTAAGGAGATGGGGCTTCTTTAATGTCTCATTGGAAGGGTGGCACACTCAGGAGTGCAGATCCTTCTTAACCTGTATTACAGTGACAGAAGTCGAAATTAATCTATGCACCTGGAGTGGGAGCAGAACCCACACCCTTCTGATCTTCTAGCACCAAAATCAAGGGTGCTAACTGCAATAGCATAGAATTAGTAACTTATTGGGAGACAGAAACAGAGAAACAGCATGACCTACGGTTGGGAGCAGTTACTTGAAAAAGAGATTCGCTACTGACAATGTAGTAAGAGTGCCAAATACAGTTCTCACTTTAACCAATAGAGTACAGAAAGCACTCCCCCCATTCCAGGGTTTTTTGCTTACCATGGCTTTTGGACTAATGGTGCCTCTGGTGGAGTATCCATATTTGTTAGGGATCAGATGACTTTTAGGCAGATCTCTAGAGATCCCAAAACTGAACTGATTGACATGTAAATCAGACTAAACTGAACCAACTATCAGATAGTAGCATGTTACACAATCCTCTCTATGCTCTTAGGAAACTATGTTAGGTTCCTAAATATATTGGATTAACTCCAGATCAAAACAAATTCCTTTATCCTGTGTGACTATAACTATCCAACAATAAACTGGGATACTTATACATCAATTGTAGTTTATACCCCAAAATTCCTTGATTTCATAAACAAAAACTTCCCGGAATAAATTGTCAAGGAAGCCACTACAGGACATAATATTTAACCTGGTCCTTACCAACATGGCATTGATGATATCACTCATCCCCTTGGTAGTCCCTTCTTCAGTTAATTCTGATCACTAAGTGGTAACCTTTTCCTTCAAAATCTCAAAATATTTAGAAGCAAACATCTCAAGATTCAGTGACTTCAAATGTACAATCTTCTTCAATTCTATGATGAAGTCTCAAAATTCAAGTTTAATTGTATTATCCAAGATACTGGCACAGCAAATGGTTGTACACAAACTCTATGTGCACCTGGATAAATGTATTGACCTAGTCAGCCCAATTACTTCCAAACAAAATGGAATGTTTAAAAGAAAACCAGTCTGGTGGTCCACATACATAAAGAAAAATGAAAGATAAAAAAAAAAAAATCTTCTTAAACTGTGTAGGAAAACAAAAAAGCCCTCAAATCAAGATAAACATTAAAAAAAAAAGCTATAGAAGGAACTAAAAAAAAAAAAAAAACACGATCAGGAATCCAAAGGCTTACCCATGAATTTAGACTAGGATGATAATTTAAAGACCTTTACAAATCCTTGTTTAGTTACATTTAAAAATAAAGAAATAATATCCAACATTGCTCAAAACTTATAAAAAAAATAGCATCTACCTACTTACATCCAGTAAACATAGCCAACATGCTAACAAATTTTGTGCAAATTTCACCTACTAAAACAAGTATACAAAGCCCACGTATCCCACAGAATCTCAAATCCCCCATCATGATCAAACAAACTTGCCAGAGATTTGGGATGCATGGCTAGGCTTAAAAAGGCATTTGCGGATGTTTGCCTAGTAAACACCTATCAACCTACTAACATGTGAACACTTGTTTAAGATACTCTCCAAAACATAACAAACATCATCCCTGAGTTCTAATAATATAAAAAGTTGCATGTTAAACCGTACAAAACATGTAGTGAACCAGCTCCTACAGATATTCAGCCTGTGTTTTGACCCTGTGTATGCTGCACAGCTGTTGTGATGTCACCTCAGAAAAGTGTACCCACCACTGACCCTGGAAACTACAGACCCATTAGCCTGACTATTCTCATCCACACGGCCATGGAATAATTTATTATAATTAACCTAATTAACTATGATATTAGCTTTGTGAGGGTAACACAAGCTGTGGACTGTGGGAATGCTGTCCATACAGAATACCTTGACCCGACTAATGTTTATGACACCATACCACATACTAACATAATAAATAAGCTGAATGAGTTCCAAATTGACCCATTTGTAGTGATGTGAATAGCAAATTAGTGTGGGACAGAACCCGTGTAGTGAGGGTGGCTTGTGTGTCCTCAATAAACATAAATGTGCCCATTGGTGTTCCTCAGGATTCCTTTCTGGGACCATTACTATTTATCATCTACTTTGTAAACAGGGATTTCTGTCTCATAAATTTTCAGACAAATACAAAGTTGGTATCTTCTAAAGAAACTTGCCAGAGATTTGGGATGCATGGCTAGGCTTAAAAAGGTCTCTGCGTCTCTGATAAGCAGAAGCTCCAAATGAAATTTATACGAGTCAACAACTGATGCTCAAAGAACAGGTTTAAACTATATATGATAAAAGTGGAATATTGTCCCATTTGGTAAACAATTCCTTCTCTGCTTTATATAGACAATATCACACTACAAAATGAAAGTGTGGTGACAGACTTTGGAACACAAGTTGACAACTCCCTTGTCTTTGACCATTATGTTGCAACAGTGTTTAGGCAATCTTTTGGTGCAGCTGACTACAAAAAGTATCTCATTTAGATCCAAGAAAGTGTTTACCCCTCTATATTCGGCTTTGACTTATTATTGAATGCAGTGACAATTTTGGGATGCATATTACTAGGCATAGCAAGCAAATGGAAAAGCCACAGATGTTCCCAACTAAAAAATAAATTACAGGTTTAAAAGACAACAGCTACCATTAGATACTGAAAGCAGTGCCTCTTAGGGACAATTTTTGGTTTGTCATTCAGGCCATTATAGTTCCAGTAGTCCAAGACCTCTTATATCTCCAGAAATCACACAGTCCTACTAACACTAGAAGCATGGATATAAATCAGCTTCAACAAATAAATATGCTTTCTTCCTTCAAAATGGAGTTAGACAAATGGATGGATATCCACAAATTCATCCCTGGTATCACTGGCCTATTGCTCCTTGAAAAAGGAGATAAAACTCTAAGAGGGTACTGGAAAGGTGTAAATGTCCCACACAGCCTAGTTACCTTTTATTTTCAATGCTTTTTAATTACTCCGTGATGCAGCTTAATCAAATAACTTTTTAACTGGTCAGAGCTATTTACCAAAAGCTAAGCTTCATGTTCTACCATTTTTGAGTTCTGAATGGCTGTGCACTTACTGGAAGCTGTTCTGTCTGCAATCTGCTCTTTAGCTGTCTTTTCAGTGCAGTAGTTAGTGTATTCCCCACACTGCAGACTGAGTGATCCCACAATATGGCTGGCTGTCTCTCTCACACACACACACACACACACACACACACACACACACACACACACACACACACACACACACACACACACACACACACACACACACACACACAGCCTGTTTGTGGTAACAAAGGATACGTCTTCTACCAATGTTTGGCTAGGAAAGTAGGAAAATTCCACCAAGTACCTTAAAATTCAGCTCTCCAAACTAAAAAAAGGAAATATATATTTAACGAAGGGCTACTCAGAAACAAGACTGGTAACTCACACTAGTGGAGGACCTCATAATGGAATTACAGCAGAATGCTATATTTGGAAGGCCATTCATGATGCTACAGTTTGAGGCCAATGGACCTCTAGAAGGCATGAAGATGATTTTGTAGACACTGGGTTAACCAAATGCACTTGTTCATGAGGGGCTCAGTTTCTCCACCCACAGAAAGTACTATAATCTTTAACAAGAGATTAAATAGTGAGAACGTTTCCTGCAAATTTAATAAAAACTCATATCTGACTACTGAATTATCAGAAATATTCCTATAAAGATCCTATATCTCCATTTCACTGCTCTGAAACAAAAGAGAAAACAATTTCTGCATGTTCTTATGAAAGACAAAGAAGCTTGCCTCAAAGTCAAGCTCTACTTCTCTCTTCACTTCAGTTACCTGATGGTATTGAAAATGACTTTTCCCTTTATTCATCAGAAGCATTTTACTCATTGCGCAGCATTTGCAATTGTCAAGAAGTCTGATATGTCTGCAGCTTATCCCCATCCCTGTGAAGTTAAGTTTATTCAGAGATTCTGCAGATCATCCATATGAAGGAGTTCATCTCAAGGTTTAGAACAGGAGAAAATCTCATTGCAAGGCCTTTTTCAGGACATGTTTAATATGCTGCATTATCATTACTGCCACCCATGACTCATTACCACCTCTTAAGATTTACCTCAGCCTAATGGTATTTCAAGGTCTCCAATAGAACGGTCTTTCTGCTATTTCCAAGTTTTCATTAAATATGACTTCCTGAATTACACAGATGAAGATGATAATATTGATTGACAAGTGGCCCAAAAGGCTGCAGTCATTCAGTGTGATGTTGAAATAAACTGCTCTCTATGATTCTTTTTTCTCAGCTTTGTATAACATTAGATGGGATCACTTGGCTACTTCACTGCTGCAGTTTCACATCAAAAAATTGTTTATAAGGGGAAATGGTACTTCTCTGACCCTCATGTTTATCATAAGACTGTTTTTTTTCTTCCCTTATATGTCTGAGGCTTACTTTCGTTTAATCAAATCATGGTTTATCATTCTGTACTTCAGAGCATGTATTTTTTCCTTCATTTTGCAAGGCAATCTCATTCCTCCACTATCATATGAAGCAACAGTTTGCAGGTGCTTTCAGTGCTACATTCAAGGTAAGGCACGATACCCCTAAGCATTACAGCGAAATGACAATTTTACCCAACCTCCTCAGTTACTATACGTTGGAAATTTGACCCTGTGAATGGTGTCATAAATAGTTGTAGCTCCTGGCACTCATTGCCTGACTGAATGGCCTGTTTCACTTCTCTCTGCCATACATCCCCTTCAAACCCACCCACAGGTCTCCTGTGCATTCCTTAACATTCATTATGCTCAAACCTTTCTCAACTGTGGGTTCTTCTATAGTGACAGAAATTATTTGGGGCTGGAGCCACTATGGTGATTCTACTATACAATGTGATGGAGTGTTTTAATTTGGTGTGCAAACACAACCAGGTGAAGAGAAGTTCTGGAAAACTCCTTCCACTTAATAGAAAGAGGCAATCAAACTACTGCAGGAACCAGAGAATATAAGCTACAGCTCTTCAGTGAAAATCATCGCTGGCATTTGTAGTCCTGTTCTGCAATGATATATTGATGATTCCAAAATTAATAATCCTGCTGCAACATAAACAGCCATTGTGTTAATCTGCAAAATGGTACCGACCTACATGAAACATAACAAATACCAACTTCTATGCTGGATTTACTTGTCAACACTGTCACCTTGAATAGGGAAATCACAGATTAGAAACATGTATATTTAAATAAAACTTTTTTCTTTATATGCTTTAAATATTCTTTATGTATTTCCTTGAGTGAGAACAGAATAATAAAGCAAGTTGAGCTGAAGTGAGTTTTTGTTGGAGCTCTGTGTTTCTGTTAGTAGCGCTTGACCTGGAGGTATGAACAAATTTAATTTTCTGAAAGAGTTTGAGACTTAAGGAAAACGTTAGGACTTGCATGTGAATTCTGCCACTAGATAAAACTGTTCTTCTCTAAATATCAGCACAAAGTTGGGGAAAATAATGAAGATGTACGGTAATAATGCTCAAGTAATGACCCAAGAACATTGACTGGACAATGCTGCTTTAAGCAGTTGCTATTTGTGTGCAAACCTGCACGGCCAATTTTCATCAGCTTTCCGCCTGTAAAGTGACGATTAATGTTTGTTACAAGCAGATGTAGAATAATGTACATCTTTGGGTATAGGTGAACAAAGAGAGACTTTCACTAAACATGCAAAGAAAGAAACAAACAAAGCATAACCTTATTAAAACATACATAAGTAGTGTGTCTTAGACTTCATATCCTTTGGAAAATGCATACTTAACAAAAAAAAACTGTTATCCTTGCAATCTTCTAGGCTTTTAAATGCAATGTTTAAAAATCTGTCCCTGATTTTGTGCCTTTGTCCCCTCATAATGTTTGGCTTTGTCTGGGTTTCTTGTGATTAGACCTTGAGAGGTATACTTCATGGTGCAGTACAATAGTAGCACTAGAATAAAACAAACTCTCAATGTCCACATAAGATCTACAGCTTTCCGATCTTCTGGTAACTAAATTGAGCCTGTAACATTAACATGATTCTAATGCAGGATACACTAATGCTGACAGCATGATAACTTCTACAACAAGATTTTTCAATAGGTCATGATACAGATGGGAGGGGTTAAGCCTAATGGTCTACCATTAAAAAGCAATTTGCCTATTTTTATTTGGCTCTCACGTTAAAGGTGTTTCTGGAAAAAAGGTGCACTGTCATGCAACTAACCAAAACTCAAGCTTTCACTTAGGCACACAACCAACGTTTACCAGAGCAAAGAAAAACAACACATATTTGTCAACAAGTTGGTCTGCAACATCAGAATAGCTTCATTCAGACAATTCCCACAACAGCCATTCTACAGATCTTGTACATCTCTTTCTCATGTTTATCTATTATGAATATCATAGTTGTGCTGATAAAGACAAATAGTAGAAGACATACTGGCATATAGTTTGCATTGATGTAGTCTGTGTTAGGGTCATTGTCCAAGGGCTTCAGTATAACTCTGGAATGGTCATCTAGAAAAGAGAATAAAATAAATATGAGCAACATGGTAAAAGGGAGCTATGTAATACAAGTGGCAGCAAAATGATCAGCTGATAAATCATCAAACTATCAATTAAACTAATTACTGGTTCGTGGGTATCAGATCATGTAAAAGATGCTCAGTGACTAAACTTTTTTCATGAGAGTATAATTACCTTATACTGCAAAATAACAGGAAAGACATCTTTTTACTCAGAAAATTATAGGGCGGTTGAATTTTCAACACAGGATTAATAAAAAAAAAAAAGATGTATTAACCTGCTGACTTGTCCATATGAAGCAGAAAATGTTGTCTTTAAATCAGTTCCACAAATTAAATGCTGGACAGTTTTATGCAAAGGAACAAGGCAGCAAACCACTAATTAGTTTCATCCTGTAGCATTTTGTTTGATTCTTTCTGTCTCCATTTCCCTAATGTGTAATTCTCAGGAAATCATTTAACTAGACAGTGATTTTTGACTGCCTCTGAAAATATAAATGTGTGCCTCATGGTTTTTACTAGTTTAAAAAAGTTATCAATAAAATGCAAAAACTGCTACATTACAACTAGCCAATATATCAGTTTTGTGTTCTAACATGGAGTAGTCATTTCTGAGGAGTCTCTCTGGAACTACAGATGCTTAGGACCAAAAGACTCATGGAATTATATCATACGACTCTTTCCACCCACCCTGCGACATCTATTTTGTTATTTTTGGCCATTGTACTACTCTTGTTTGTTTTTTCCTCTACAAATTATGAAATGTTGGTGGTTTAGGGTAAACATTTTTTAAATTTTGCTGTCAAAAAAAATTTTGCAAGCAACTTTTGGTAAGCTTTTGGAGAACTGGTAATTGTAACTCATGCTACTTATAACGGTAAATGTGTTCACTCTTTGCAAAATACTTACATGGGGCAATCTGCCTAATGACTATCAAACAACTTTCAGAGAGATAGTTAATTTCCTCTTCTTATGTGTCTAATTTTAAACAGTAAAATGAAAACAAGCAAGTAGTGATGGAAGATAACAGTCCTATGCATATGTACTGATCTGTCTATCTATAGACATCCAAGGCTGTTCTGAGTCCTTTATACAGAGTTGGGACTGTTCCCCTTTATCCTTGATTGTGCAATCTTAGAGATGATATACACATATATAAGTATGTGTGTGTTTTGTGGGTGTGTCTGCATGCCTGCCAAAACACATGCATGTGTCTGTCTGTGTAAGCTCATATGTCTGTAGCATAGGATATGCTGTATACAGCCAATAACACAGGGGTTGGAAGGATTCGAACTCTTGATAGAGATTGTAGTGATCAAGGAGTTGACCAATTTGACAAGCTGGTTTCAGTAAGTTTGAGGAGTATGAACAAATCTGACAGTTCCAACCTATGTGATACTAATACATTGGCGCTGGCTGCTAGTTATTTCTATCACCATTCAATGTGCATCATTACACCTTTATTATTATTATTCTGTGCATGTCCGTTACCACTTTTTTCACTAGTCTATGTGCAATACCATACATTTATCACCACTCTGTATATGTAGTCAACAATTCAAATATAGAAACTAGTCACACTAACTCAGCTCCATTCATGATCGAACAAAAGAAAACATTTTATAGTACACCCATGATAAATATACAATCAGACACCAAAAAATATCTTCACATGAATCAAAGACTCAGAAACAAAATTTAACACAATTATAATGGAAAATTTAAAATAAAAAAAATAAAATGCATTTGTTTATTCATATTTGTTTTCTGGGCTAGATCAGTAATCTCCATGGACCTTTTTCAGAAACAACCCAGGACCGATGTCTGGTTTCACAGGAGCAGCCTGGATTTTAGAAGATGGCATCAAAACCCCTCTGAAAGACTTTCTAGCTAAAGGTTGACTCTATTCTTGCTGAAAACCAGGATAACCTATATCCCTAAATGTGAACAAGTACCTTTTCATTCCTTATACCTACTTTCTACCTTTTTCACTTACTTCCTTACTGCTATATAATTATTTTCTTTGACTTTCTTTCTGGTCTGTTTTTCCCTCACTTTATATTGCAATTCCTATTTGTATTATATTAACTTACCTTAAATTTCTCTACAAACTGTCTAAAATTTGTCTAAATATTAAATGATTGCTATATACCTTGTATCAATTCTTAACCAATGTTTTTATCATGTCTAATGTATTATAATTATTTAAACTGCAAATGTTTTATTTTTGAAAGTTGTAAAATTATTGTTCTTAAAATGTATTCTAATAATTTGGAACTTTTCTCCCTGGGCCTCCTCTAGAAATGGGCTTCTACCCAATTGGACTTTCCTGGTAATCAAATGTCAATAAATAAATGAATAGCCTGCAAACAGACTTGATTCTAAATATTGAAATTAAAGACAAATTACTATAAAAACAACATGTCTGAACTTAAAACTCTACAACTTTGCTAAAGTAACACAAAAACAATATTTATATCACAATAAATCATTTTAATATAATTTCAGAAGTATGATAGAAAATCTTCCACTAGGCAGCCTAGTAATAAAACTTTAAAGAAGCTATGTCAAACCCTATTTGACAGATACTTTAACCAATTGCTGCATCCCATAAAATGGGAAAGTGTATTAATGGAATATGTGGGGGTCTGGGTTGTGTGATACATGAAATATGTTTTACTGTCAAATTAAGAATTTCATTTTCATGAATACTAAATGCCTGCTACTGCTGGAATGGTATTCATGAAAAAGCCTTTTTTCAATGTTTTTCATTATTGTTATTTTATCATTTACAGATTTGTTCTTTATTTGCATTTTTATCCCTGTGCATGTCTTACCACTGTCACAGAATGTAATACATTGTTATAACATTTTCCTATATATACCAGTGAAATAACAGAGACAAAAAGCTTTTAAATAAATTTGCCAACTCCCATAAGGTACATTCACTTTCATATGAAGGTAAAATTCCATTAGAATAGTGACCAATTCACTGATGTATAATACACAGTTTCAGAGTTTATGTATTGACTTGTCTTTGTTCATAATTTTTTTGTTTTTATTTCCTCAACACCTGCAGACCACATGGTCAGGCTACACTGTAATACTAGTCTTCATCCCTTCAGGCTGAGTGCTTAGCACAATATAGACAACACATAGGCACCCATCAGCATATATTTCCTGTGCTGCCTAATGTCTCCTTTACATACTACAAAAGCAGTTGGGGAGAGGAATACAATGGGTAAAGTCTTGGGACATAACCTACCCATGTGAGTGATGAAGTCCCTCATGGGACCATCTTTTCTAAACAGATGTGTCCTGTCAGGTTTTTATTGCTCACCAAAGATTCTTTATTAGGAAGAAAGATGAGGTGAGCAAGCAATGCCTATTTACTCCTCTGCCTCCGTGGCTGGCTATTCCAGTAATGAAGCCATTAGCTAAACCTGAGTTGGCTGGGTGACAGGGCTCCATCCATCAACACCATGGCTCAAGCAGCTTTGTTCATTAGTGACATAGCTAGTAAATCTAGGTGGAAATGAAATGATCAGATGATTGCTTACTTTGGCAGATGAAGAATATGGATTGAATTGAGAAGCATTACAGACTGAAGTGTTCTGCTCATATGTAGCCCTGAGTGCTTACATTTTCATACACTTTCTCCCTTGTGTACAATGCATGCAATGAATGTTATTCTGACTGACCTTTGTAGCATATCTGTACATATATAGTAATGTTGTAGTATGCATGGAATTAAGAATGTATTATCAATAAAGGCTGTGTGCCATGTGCCTTATCAGATTTCAGCTAAGTAAAAACTATCCTTCATTTCTCTTATATCTTCCCTTCTGATAATTTGTGTGCTTAACTGTGTGTGTGTGTCTGTGTGTGTGTGCCTAATGTTCAATAATTTTAACATTGAGAACCATTTAGCTGGTTTAAACAAGAAAGTATATATATATATATATATATATATATATATATATATATATATATATATATATAATCTACTGAAGCTAATCAAGACTTCAGTAATTTGACATGTAAAATGTCTGCTAAGTAAAATAAAAAAAATAAAAAAATCAACACCAAAACATCCAAGCTAAAGATATAACCTTGGAGCAATCAAAAAAATAAGTTTTTTGCAGTGGGCAAACATTGCTGCACCCACATTCCCTTCAAATTATAATATACCAACTCCAAGATCGGACAAGGAAAGAGCATAATCCCCAGTCTGGTATTATATTGATCTCATAAAGGGTTAATCAGCTTCTATGTGAACCAGAGGCAACAAGCAGAAAGGCTGTTGACTTAAATACTAGGCAACTAATTTAAAAGGTACTGAATTAAAAATACTGTTTGTTGTTTGCTCTGTTATAAAAAGTTTTTTTTTCTTCATGGTTCTTTGTTTTCACTTTGTGTACTGGATATGCCTTTTCCCTAGTACTGTGTGATCTCTGAGCTGTTATATTTAAATTGAGGGAGTGTAGGAGTACAGTGGTGCTTCCATCCTGAAGAAAACATTGTTTTTTTATTTACATCCTCCTAGGTTATGTTTCAGAATAAGCACAGTGTTGTGACAAATATTTTCGGTATTTTTAATCAGTCTTTTGTTGTTGTTGATCTACTGAAGTTTTGATTAGCTTCAATTGATTCACGTTTATTGCTGTAGTAATAATCAAATGCACCTAACATCAACATGCCAGTTTGCATGTGGTGGCAAATAGGCTCAGTGCATGCACAATTTAAAACAAGCCACCCTAGACTCCCACACTCCTTGCTAATTATATCTACGAACTCTGAAATTGAACAAATACCCAGAATTCCCCAACCCCAGGAGCTCTGCATTCTCACACGCCTGTTGATCAGCTGCTGATTCGATCATATCTTGTCAACTAAATAGCTGTCACTAAACACATACTTGACATTCTGCAGGGCACTGATATATATACACACCAGTAATATAGGTGTATGCCCATATACTGAAAAATTACACTATCCAATGGCAAGTGGTAAGTAATGTCAGCACCTCTCTCTCTCCCCCACCCAGATAACCCTACCAGATTTCCACCTTGCAGAAATCCTAATATTAAACTGTCACCTTAACAACAACAAAAAGCTTGCTATAGCTGCTGTATATATTCCCCCTGGCAAGAATTTACAAATTCTTGAAAATATACATTCCTGGCTCTCTCTAAACCTACCCTATGAAACTATACTACTGGGAGATGTAAATATTGATCGGAAGTCTTTAGAAACCCTTTCCCCAGTCCAAAACATCAACTTGTTTGGCTTCACGCAACTTATCTCCAACCCCACTAGACTATCCAAACACTCAAATCAAGGCACAATAATTGACTGGATCTTGTGCAATAACCCCCAACTCTACCACAATCCCACTACACTTCCTGATGCCCTAAGTGACCACCTACCCATCTCTATTCAGAGATACACACCCCAACAACAAAAAACACACCTTTACAAAATATGTCATAGACTCAAACTTCTGCCCCTCTACTGTCAATGACAGTCTCTCTGCCATTAACTGGTCTATTCTGCACTCTCTTCCTCTTGAGGATGCGGTACTTGAATTTAACCACATCTTCCTAAACACCCTTGACACTATTGCCCCCCATGTAAAATAAGAATCAAGTCAAATTATGCCCCCTGGCTTAGTAAAGGCACCTGCAAACTAATGCACAAAAGAGACAAAGCCTGAAAAACTTGGATTAAAACCAAATCCCCCTCCCACCTCCAACTATTTAAGGAACTTAGAAATCATACCTAGAAACATGTATACAATGATAAAAAGACCTTCTATACTAACACACAGGCCACCACTCAATCAACCCCCAAAGATTTCTGGAGAAGTATTAACTCTATCCTCCACCCTGGTAAACCTCAAACACCAAATCCCTATTCAAACTGCCCCAACCAGGAGACAACCTCGCTCCTCAATCAATTTTTCATAGACACCATAAGTAAGTTAACCAACACAAAACAGACTCACCAAGAAATGCCTCCCCAAACTACAAACAGCAACACAGGTTTCTCCCTCAACCATGTATCCACTTCCCATATAAAGTCCCTGCTCCTCAAACTAAAACCCTGCTCTCCCTCTGCCAATATGGTTCCTCCTCAATTCCTCAAACTTGCAGCAGACTCAATCGTCTACCCAGTCTCCATTCTCATTACATCGGTCTACTAAAGAAGCTACTGTACCCAAAATCTAAAAACCTTCTGTATAATTCCCCTCACAAGGGATGCAAACTCCACACTCCTACTAACAACTACAGACTATACTTTATACCCTTAGAGAAATGCATTCACACCCAAATACTTAACTTCCTCCTCCAAATTAACCTGCTAACCTCCACCCAACATGGTTTCCAGCCCCACCACAGTACCTCTACAACCCTCCTATCCTTTACCCACTTCATAGCTGAAAAGAGGAACAATAATCTAGTCTCATGTCTCTTCCTAGACTTATCTAAGGCATTTGACTAAACTATCTAACCTTAACCTGTCCAGCTCTACTCTCTCTTGGTTTTCTAGTTATCTCACTGATAGGCACCAATCTTTCAGATGGCAAGCATCCTGATCTTCTTTCCTACCCATATACACAGGAGTACATCAAGGCTCTATTCTGGGACCTCTTCTCTTCAACATATTTATAAATGATCTCTACTCAGCATTCCCCCTCTCTACTATCATACAGCATGCAGACGACTCCACTCTGATTACTTCCTCCAACTCTATCTCACAACTTCAGACACACTCAACAATCTTTCCTTCTTGTTGAAAAATGGCTAAATGATAACCAGCTTATCTTAAACCCCAAAAAACTAAGCTACTCCTCTTTCTCCCCAAAAATAATGACCACCTTAAGACTACCTTCTCAATCTCTTCACAGAACAATACCACCATAACTGTAGACAAACACCAAACTTCTGGGCATGACCATTGATGACCAGCTAAAATTTGACATGCACATATACCACGCAATCAAAAAAAACTAACCAAAACTAGGCCTGCTCTATCACAACTCTAAATCCGTCTCTGCTGAATCCAGGCATTCTCTTACCCAAGCATATCTCCTTCCCAGCCTCCTTAATGGATCCATCTGTACTCACGAATCTCCAATCCTGTCTACTCTCCAGGTTAGAACAAACCTATAATAAAATTGCCAAATCTGCAGCCAACTTACCTAATCCTACCCACCATTGCACCATTGCATAGCCCTACACAGGCTACAATGGCTTGAATTCCCCCAGCTTCTAAAGCTATCCCAACTACAACTAACCCATCTCATATTAAATAAACCCATGACCTGTCCTGCTCTCACCAACTTAGTTTCCTATCCCCCCCTTGCTCACTTCGCAGCTCTGAAAAACTCCTTCTTGAAGCATGTACCCCAAAAATAAACATAGGCTATCTCCTTTACAAATCATCTATAACTAAAATCTGGAACAATCTCCCCTCAAATCTACAAGACATCACACAATCTAACAGCTTTAAAATGCAGCTAAAACACTTCCTCCAGAACAGTTGGTTATGCCCCTGTCAGCATCCAACCTGACCACTCACTGACTCTACCTAATTTCAAAGATTCCTGACTACTGCTAATACCATACTTCCCATTGCTATTTTTTTCTTTCTTTTTCCTTGTCAAATCATATATTATCCTTCTTACATTATATCTCTGTATATATCGATAATCATGCTTACTACTATTTTTTTGTCTAATCTGTATAAGATGTTTAATATTACTGTTGGAGCTTTTCTCCTCGGGTCTCCACTGAAAATGGACTTGTGCTCAGCTGGACTAACCCGGTTAACAAATGTGAAATAAAATAAAATAAATAAATAAGTGATCAAACACAACTGATCAATCATTAGTCAATTGAAGAACAAACAATGTTTGCACCCTTCACACTCCCTGCTAATCTGCCACTGTGCCAGCCATGATCCTAAAAGTGTTAGTAGATATAAAGTTTATTCCTGTTGTGACACAGCTGTGCGCAACAGCAAGCTTTTTTTTTCATGATTTTTGACCTAAAGATTGATAAGTTTTTTTTTATTTTCAGGTGTTTTTATTTCTAAATTGCAACAAATCTCATAGTGCCAGCCATTACAGTGTTTTCAAATAAAAATTCAAATTCTTAAATTTTGCAACTTGTATGCAAAGCAAGTGGACTTTCAGCTATACAGCTTAAAGTTTTTTTGTAAAATAAAGATTGTAAATGTAAATCAAGCCAAAAACTAAATAAAGTAAAATAACAAAATAACAAATGAAACTGTTGGCAACTACAGGGTTTCTAAGAAAGTAACTGGCAATAGATACATAGCTAGAAACACAAATGCATATACAAAATGTAGTTATTACTAAAATCAAGGTAATTGACTGTCTGTCATGTAACCATTTATAACATGGAAATCCCAGCATATCAAAACTGACAATTGTCTATGTACTGTTCTCATCCAAGCATGTGCTGTGTATATATGGCAACAGTGTTGCAGAGTACAGGGTAGCAGAGTGACATCATCGAATCATCGACACATTCCAGGAACGTGCTATGATGTAAAGAGTACAGTCTCATATGGTATTTCAAAGTGGATGTGTGCACATATGTAGCATAGTAAAGGGGTACACATTTGGAAGTATGAGTGCCATAGTAGGTAAAACATTTTTTTACAGTGAATGAAGGTTATTGTCATAAAATAGTCCAAATTAATAATATAGTCTCCACTGCATTCCAAAGAAAGTGAAGATGATACTCCCTGACTAGGACAACAAGTCTTCTGGGTGCATAGTATCACTTCAGATAATGACCAGATCTTTGAACTGTACTGAGGTTTTGCTGTTGTCATGCAATTGGCCTGGGGATTGGACAAACCTGCTACTACAGCAGTACTTCAGAAACGTAATCCTAGTCTAGTATGTGGGCAGTATGGGATGAGCCACAAAGACATCTAGCAAGCAGCATTCACCAAGAAAATTTTAACTGTTGGCGAGTTGACCGCAAATCAAAATTCCTTACAGGCATTTTGCAGAAATGTGTAAAGGTTTAAAAATTTGTCAATGAAGATTTACTTGTTATTTGTGTGTTAGAATAGAGGAATAAAATGGAAATGTTTGTAACTGCAGATGAAATGCAAAATGGGAATGCACTTCAGTTCTCACACAACAAAGCTGCTGTAAATTATTTCTGGATTGAGAAACTTGTAATTCAAGACAAGAGTATTAAATGTAATCTAGATACAAAAGCTGAATGCAGTATTCTTTCAGAAATTACTTTTAAATAATTCAATCTGCCTAATATGGTGTATAAATCTTTATTCACCCTTCAGAAATACTCAGGGTTCAGACTAAATCCACTAAGTTAGAGTTTGCTTAAACATGAACATAAGTGCGAAACATGTAAGTTACTTTCCAGATGTTGTCCTTGAAAAAATGGATAAAACACCCAAATATACTGAGTCATTTTGTTTATGAGAAATTTGCTATAATTAAATGGACAAATATAGTGCAGACAAAAAAAGATTAATAAACAAGCATGGAGGCAGTAAGAATGGGTCTGTCTGTAAATTTGGGGTTTCTAATGTTGTGCAGTCTGAGAATATGAAAGCACAAATGTTCAAAGAATTTAAGATAGCTTGCTTCCTCTAGAAGCATTCCAGCTTATTCTAGAAAAAAACTGGAGAATATGATAGTATTATCATGTATGATAATGGAAAAGCAATCATCAGAACTTCAGTGACAGATATGAAGCATATCGCTCAGGATGCTACAGACATTTTACAGAGTTATTCTTGCCTTGTTTCCTGAATTAGGCTGTTTATCACATTAAGATTTCATCCAAAGTAAGAGCACTTATTAATGTACTAAGAAAATTCCTATACATCTTCGAAGCAAACAAGGAAGTAAGTTAAAGTGCATTTAAAGTCTAAGGGTAGTTGTTAAGTAAGCTGAACTGAATGAATGAATGGTTCAATACCATGGCGAATGCACTGAAGCATGAAAAGAGGTTAGAATATTCACAGACCTTCAAGACAAACAGGCCGACCAAAAGGGGGTTTTATCTTCTTTATACTGTGAAAAGGGTGTTAGGTAATCAAGACTTCTGGCATATTAAACTAAATAAAGCAAGCTCAATGCTTTGTATTTTCCATATTCTTTTGTAAGATCTATGTTTCTATGATTGACTTTTAGAATGTCATCACTCCCAAAAGTGTTTCACAGAGCAGTGGTTGAAATGACTGAACACTTAAAAGGGATGTTAACAAAATAGATCATTTTGGTTGTGAGAAGCCACTAAGCAGGTGTGAGATGCTCTAATTACTATATTACTCAACAGGTTGAGATAGAAGGGCTTGAAGCTAAAAGTAAGCAAATGCCAAATCTGTCTTATTACTCTAATATGCTAGAGGACTTTAAACCAGAATGTTTAACATTGATGCGTTAGTTAACATGAAAATCCACATGACAACAAGGTATCACTTAAATGATTCCTTGGCATGGTATAGTATCTTTCTAACATCATACCAAACTTATTATACATAACAGTGTTACTCAGAAAGCTGTTTCAACAATTGTATGGGTTTTGATACAGGAATAGAACAGAATCTCTGAAATGTTAAACCGCTTGCTAGAAAAGCTCCCACTCAGATTTATATCTCACAATATGCAATACTTCAACTGCTAGCAGGCCTACAAGGGCTTCATGCAGTATTCCTACAGGGTGGAAATCGTACTGTATTGATTAGGTGTCCTGAAAGAGGCATTGATGTAATGTTGATATAGGTAGAGAAATGTAAACAAAGTGTTTTCTAATTAAAAAAAAACAAAAAAACAATTACTACATTTATAGTAAGTCAATTATACTAGAGTCGGATCATAAACTGTTGTAAACATTTTCATGAAGTCTCTTGATAAAGCTCCAGCCAGCCAGCAGAGAATGTCATTGGTCTTACCTTACAGAAATGTCATTTACAAATTCATTATAATCCTGAAAATTGATGCACATATGTGATACACTTAGTAGACTGCACATTGCAAGAATTCAAAGGAGATTTGCTAGCTAAAAAATGTGAAAGTTATATGGATTATTTTACAGTTGCATGGTAGCAGCCAAGAAGCTTGAGGAGCTAATAAGAAATACAAATGTTACAAGGTACTGTCATAATCTGCTGGAAAGATGATGTTAAATCAGTGCATCTACATATCAAAATATAGTTAACAATGAACAAAACAATTGCAGACAGCAGATATAGCAACACTTGAATAATCACAATCATAAAAATATAAAAACGTTTTATTATATACGGTAAGAGCTTTCACTAAATAGATTCATTAGACGATGTAACAAACTGTTGCAAAGCATTTAAAAACTTGAAAGAGCAATCAAAAAATTATTTCAAAAAATGACATCACATTCCAGTAAAACACTACATTGTAGCAAAGAGCCCCTAGTGGGTACAATTAGTAAAGACTTGGAAAATCACCAAATCCATATACGTAACAAACTGAAACAAAATCTAAAGTTACTGTTCAACTAGGATGAATAATTGCTGTTCAGTTAGAAAACTTTCATCACAATGTGGCTAGTACAAATCATAAAAAGCTTAGAAACATCAACAGCTTATAAATCACTCTTATAAAATCCAATATATGAAAAATACATATAAAAAAAGAAATATATATATATATATATATATATATATATATATATATATATATATATGGTATAAGGTGACCCATTGAAAAAACATTTATAACAAATACAGATATAAATAATTACTCAATATAAGGCCGTTATTATACATATAAACATCTGCACAAAAAGGCCATACTAAAAGCTTTAGTATGTGATATGTAAACGGAACATATAACTAATAATTTAGATTAATCAGTTATTAGATGCTCTTCCATGATTGTATTAAAAAAACATATTCTAAATGAGCAAGGTGAAACAAAATCACTCTATAAACAAAGAAATATACTAATTGTAAGGAGCTGTTAGTAAGAGCAAATACACGTCTTTACATGTCATGTATAACAAGTCAATCGACTTCAACAACAGTCATACTGTACATCCTATACAAGTAGGATGCACAGAAATACATTGGTCTTGGCTGGTATTTATAAACGCATTTACACTAACTATGTTATTTCAAAGAGGGACACTACTCACTAAAAATGTAATCACAGCGTGACAATGTAAAGAATAACAAAAATTAACCTTAATTAACATTCACAGTGACTCCGCAAATAGCAATAGGAAGTATAAAATCTCCTAGTGAAATATACAGTGTATATCATGGTTCATTGCTCCTGAACACAGGTCATGCTGCTATTATGCACCATATTATATGTATACGTACAATGAGAAATATACTGATATACTATTAAAATAGGCGTTTCAAACCATCTAGAAAAAGAGCATATAGTGAAGGCCTTAAATGAAAAGTATAGTTATTTGAAATTTACTGTGAACTATTCTAAAACTAAAATAGAATATCTCGATGTGTTTGTGGAAAGGCTTGAAAATAGCATGATTAATACGGGTGTTCACATGAAGAAATGTTACAGAAATACCTTATTACATAGGAGGCTGGTTTTCATAATGAAATCTGTAATCTCAGGAATATGCTTGTTAATAGAGGGTATACGCACACTGAATTAGATCATAATTTAGATGACTTACATGAACTTATGGCAAGCAAGGCTAGACCTTATTTTTCGCCCTATATGGACTCAAGACAATATACATATTGGAATTATACATCCTGATAAATTGAAGATTTCTATGTTTTTTACTGCTGATGTTAGTTCTATATCTTGCATCATTAGGAATAATTGGAGGGCCCTTACTACCGATCCACAGATTAGAAATATTGTCGGAGATGAATCAGCCTTCAGAATTAAGAACAAACATAATCTTAAAAGAATGCTATGTCATGCTAATGATTCAGAAGTGAATCAAGATACTGAGTTGGGCAACTACCCCTGTGGCAGTTGTAATTTCTGCAATCACATTAACATTTCAGATATGTTTGTACATCCTGATACTGGCAAGAAATTTGAGTTCAGAGTCCATGCTAACTGTTAGACTTCCAATGTTGTCTCTCTGGCTTCATGTATGCTATGTCAATCATTTTATATAGGCAAAACTAATTGGACTCTTAAAGAGAGAATGCGGGAACACCTCTATAGTATTAGGATTAAATATGATAAAAATGCATTATCTAAGCATGTACGTTTATTGTTATTAAAATAACTCCTACCATATGAGAAGGAGACATTAGAAATAATACAGAAAGCAAGGAAGCTAAGTGGATACTGAGATTGAGAGCTGACAGAGGCAAGGGCTTCCATAAAACCTATTGTGAAACAAAGGAAATTATCGGTTGACTCATGTTAACTTTGTGACTTTAAGTATTTAATATGTTTGTATTCTAGCTTCTGTGAATAAGTTTAATTCGTTTATCAATACGCCTTAAATATGTATGTATCGGCAACTCTGTACTGATGTGATGTGCGTGTCTTGGTGCATTTGTTCTCATTGGTGGGTTGGATTGGCTTGTTTTCGTGTTTTGGATTGTTTAGATGCATGTCGGGTCCATGTGACCTATTGCCACTGCATTGTGGGTGAAGGATTTGTCATTTGATGTACTCCAATATAATGATGTGCTATGTACGAGATGCTCATTGTTACATATCAGGTTATAATACATTATAGATTACCCATTAGGCATATGGGCAAAACTTTACATATTGGTAGCATTATACTTGATAGCTCCTTGAATTTGAATATTTGTAGGTTAACATCTTGGGTAGTATTCTATCCTGTTGGCATCCTATTTATATTACATTAACCAGATATTCATATTACTTTATCTTTGGTGGTTTATATACCTTCATTATTTTAATAGATGTCTTTCTGTCTATACATCTGTTAAATAAAGGATGGTATTTTACTTGTGAAAGAAGAAATATCGTATCAGTACATTAGATCCCTGGTATGTGTTGCCTGACAGATTGCAATGTTACGGACTTGTTGTCCACCTATTCTCACATCTTTAGAATAGTAAGTATACTCCTTACGTTGGAATTATACTTGTATTATCTTAATTATCATATTTCTGATGGTTATATACACATGTTATAGTATTTAATATTAACAAGATCTGAGATTACGAAAGACTACCCTTTAGTATAAGATGACTTATTGTTATGGCCTTTGACAATGTTGTAGTAGATGCTAATGGTGCTCCCGTTTTTAGCTTTGCATACTTATTTATTCATTATATGCTCTTTCAGGGAGAACTGATGACTGCATTAGCCTGGCTTCATGTACCAGCAGTTATCAATGTAATTGCGCTCATAATAAGAGGGATAGGTATGATCGCCTCTTGAACTTGATTGGCTTCTTATGGACATAATGTACTTTTATCTGCTATAAGGTTTTTTGGCTGTATTATGTTCCATAAGAAAACATCGCTCAGTATTGAGTGTTAAGTATAACAGCCTCACTGTTATACCCATGGTTAGTTGCCATGCTGGTTACCCATTGGGTATAGGGGCCAGAATTTTGCATAGTGGTGATACTGATCTCTAAATATGAATTATATTAGAGGAGCATGATGGGTAATAAACATTTTATTGTAGCCTTGTTTGCACTTTATCAAGTTTATTTATTTGATAACTTGTTGATGTTCATTTTATTTTTGGTTTTAGTAGATGCAATTTTGCATCTGCTGAATACCCTTTAAAATATAGGTGCTGAGCACCTCTGAAAGTTTTTGTACTCTTTATCTGTAGTCAGTGGCATCATGGTCTTGAGGTCCACTAGCTAGTTAATATACTTTTTCTAGATGGTTTGAAACACCTATTTTAATAGTATATCAGTATATTTCTCATTGTACGTATACATATAATATGGTGCATAATAGCAGCATGACCTGTGTTCAGGAGCAATGAACCATGATATGCACTGTATATTTCACTAGGAGATTTTATACTTCCTATTGCTATTTGCGGAGTCACTGTGAATGTTAATTAAGGTTCATTTTTGTTATTCTTTACATTGTCATGCTATGATTACATTTTCAGTGAGTAGTGTCCCTCTTTGAAATAACATAGTTAGTGTAAATGTGTTTATAATTACCAGCCAAGACCAATTTATTTCTGTGCATCCTACTTGTATAGGATGTGCAGTATGATTGTTGCTGAAGTCGATTGACTTGTTATACATGACATGCAAAGATGTGTATTAGCTCTTCCTAACAGTTCCTTACAATTAGTATATTTCTTTGTTTATAGAGTGATTTTGTTTCACCTTGCTCATTTAGAATATGTTTTTTTTAATACAATCATGGAAGAGCATCTAATAACTGAGGAATCTAAATTATTAGTTATATGTTGTGTTTACACATCACATACTAAAGCTTTTAGTATGGCCTTTTTGTGCAGATGTTTATATGTATAATAATGGACGTATATTGAGTAATCTATTTATATCTGTATTTGTTATAAATGTTTTTTCAATGGTTCACCTTATACCATATATAGATGATTTTTTCATATGTACTTTTCATATATTAAATTTTATAAGTCTGATTTATAAGTTGTTGATGTTTCTAAGCGTTTTATTATTTGTACTAGCCTGGTTGTGATGAATGTTTTCTAACTGAACAGCAATTCTTCATCCTAATTGAACATTAACTTTAGATTCATTTTGTTTCAGTTTGTTACGTATATGGATTTGGTCATTTTCCAAGTCTTTACTAATTGTACCCACTAGGGGCTCTTTGCTTCAATGCAGTGTTTTGCTGGGATGTGATGTCATTTTTTGAAAGAATTTTTTGATTGGTTCTTTTAAGTTTTTAAATCCTTTGCAACAGTTTGTTACATGGTCTGATGAAGCTATTTAGTGAAAGTGCTTACTGTATATAGGGTTACCACCTGTCCCTCTTTGGGCTCGTGACATTCCTTATTGGATAAAAATGCTTGAGCATATAGTTCAAAATGTGATGATTGCAATATTTTACGCAACCACAAGAAATAACAGATTCTCTACATGAAAGCTGGAGTAGTTTCGTGTCAGTACAAGGATGATATTTATTGTGTGTTCTTTGACTTTTATTCAGAAATATCCACAAGGTGCACAACAACATGAATCTATGGTCATAGTATTGTCCATCCTGAAATCTATCTTTGGTAGATACAGAATTCCAGATGACAGTGTGTGTATGTGTGTGTGTGCATGTATGTCTTGTGTACATGTAACAATGCTTCACAGTTTATAAAGCAGGAATTTCATACTTTTGCTAAAAGCTAGTAACTTAAATGGGAGCATGTTAATCCAATGAATGTGATTTCAGTGAATGCAAATAAACCAAAGCCAGTTCACAGAAACTGCCGTCAATGAAAGTGGAGATTGCCGTTTTCAATGGTGTGTGACCTTGGAGTTGGCATATAAAATTCCAGGAGTCTTTGGGGTATCCTTCCACATGGAGAGTGCAAGGGGGCTTCCCCCTGCAAAAATTGTTTCAATATTCACTGAAGGCAGTTTCAGCAAACTGGTTTCAGTTAAATTGCATAGACTAAAACTGCATTCAATGGATCGACATGAATCCACTTAAACATACTACTGTTTCTAGTAATGTACAGAATAAACAACAAATGAAGAAAATGTTCCAAAAAGTTAACAACGTCATGAGAAATTGTAAACGTTCTGAGAATTTAGACAACTGTACAACTTTATTACACTGCATAATAGTTTTCAATCATTTATCTCATGAATCAGAGACACAAACTCAAAATAGTTAGGGAAAAGGATTTCAGATGGGAGACTTGTTTTTAAGTAGTAATGGTAATAACTTAGAAAGTTGACAGAATAAGAGGACATGAACATACTGGCACTTTCTGAATTAGTATAAATCTGTAGATTTAATCATTATCATTATTTTGTATTATAATACATGACCTTTACTCAGATGACTATCAATTTTAAGAGGCACACAACCAAAAATTAGAGACAGCCCTAAAAATCAAATAGTTAAGTGGTATGGAATACATACAAATTATTTTTTTCAGAGTGTAACTCAATTGTTTTAACTGGTAAATATCTTCCAAGTACACTAATGACTTCTCATTGCTTGTTAACTCCTGAAAGCCAGTGAAAATTCATTGATTATTTAAAAATGTACAGCACACGTAGAAGTTCAATGATAGACCAGTGCAGTATATGTGCATTGATTTTGCAGGTAATTATTAAAAAATATCAAATGATGACAGCTACAGTTTTATGCCAAACAGAACTTACATCTAATATGCAAATCTACAATGAAACAGAAAACATGTATTAAATTCTCACTATGAAAAGCCAATAAGAAATGTTTACTTCTAAAGTAATAGTACTTTTTACAGTCTTGACATAGCGCTATCACCCTCTCAAAAACCAAATGCTTTGTCAGTTCTGAGCATGTTTAAATGTATTCAAATTATGTTACCCTAATGTTATTCTAAAGCACAATGTTGTTTCAGTTAATTAAAAATTAAAAGACAACAGAGCATTTATACATGGTGCAAAGATGTGGGAAACTAATTAAGAAACCAAATTGCTACATTTACCGTATGTGGTGTAAACTGACTATTAATACAACGTATCTTTTGAAACTTCATTACTGAACATTTTGAACTTTTTCTGTGATTACACATTATTGTATTTCACATCATTTGCTAGTGTAGTGATATGTTCATAGCTAAACTTAACTGACACCTCTTTGATGCATTATCTATTCTTTTTAAATATAGGGGATGTAGCATAATTGTAGATAGATAATAGTGAAAGAACAGGGTAGCTTTCAGGGGACGTTAAATGTAAGTCCTGTGTGCTATGTAATTTATTTGTTCAGCTCAGTATAGTTGCTGGTTGATGCACATGATGTCTTTCATCATTTCATTCTACTCATCATGTGTCTTGCCTCTTCAATCTGCTCTTTCTGCTATGTGTTTTTAACTCTGTTCATATTTTACAAATGTAGTTGTGCACATGGTTAAAACATTGAAGAATAAAGAGACAACTTACATGGCAGAATGTTGATATATCTGTTTTTGGTCTTGTTTTCTGTCAGCATTGCTTTTATCATGGGCTGATCAGTACCAATGGGGCTCAAAGACTGCATTGTAAAAGACAATAAAGAAGTGTATAAGGCAAAGGCAAGATCTCACAGCAATTACCAGAAATATATATGTACATGTTTTTTTTTTTCATACAGCAAAACATTCAAGCAATGGTTTCATGTTTGAGATATCCTCAGCTATGGTATGGTAAGGTATAAGGCATGGTTTCATGGTACAACATGAAATGTTTTTTAAATGAAAGTCATTGCTTCTGTCCATGCTTTCAGTTTGTACTGAATATTCTGTTAGTTAAAGTAATATATACTGATAAACTGGTGATATTCTTTTGAGTGAATATAATTTAACCACTTGAAACATTTAGTCAAATCTTCTAGTTGAAATCAGGTAGTAGAATCTGCATAAGCATCATTCTCACTCTCTCTCTCAAATAGACACACACACACATACCTACAAACATGTACACATACACACACACACACACACACACACACAAGCACACATGCACACATAAATACACAAACACAGACACAAAACCACACACACACAAACATGCACACATACACACACACACACACACACACACACACACACACACACACACACATACACAAACACACAAACACACACACATATAAATACACATAAACAGACACATGCACATACACACAAATGCACATAGACGCAGACAAAAGCACACATGCACACACACAGACCACAGCCACACACACACACATGCATGCACACACAAACACACACACAAAACACGCACTCATATGCAAACACACAAACACACACGCACATATAAATACACATAAACACAAACTACCTAAACACATACACACACATTACAACTCATATAACTCCCGGACAGTGTTTAAACTAGCAATAATGTTAAAGGTTTATTAAACTTCAGTAAGCTGCCTTTGATAAACTGGAAAGTTCAATAAGACTTATTTAGTCATTTCAAAGGAAAATCTTTGAGATACAGACGTTTGATGCATTCACTGTTTTAATTTTTATTATACTAGTAAATTATGGTTAATTTACTGGGGATGAATTTAGCAAAAGAAACACAACTGTTCTTTTAACTGCTGCTACCTCCAACATAAATTTATATACAAGGTACAAGGTAGAGTTGCCGGAGACAAGGACTTGAATAGTATCAGCCCATACTTAAATACTGCAGAACTCTCAGGAATTCAGTTAGCTTTCTTGTGTTCTCATGTTTGTTATGAAAAAGAAAATTACAATCATAGCTACACTGCATAGTAAAATTTATAAAATGGATCAATAATCAGATGCGAAAATTATCTCATGAATGAATGAAATTATTACATAAGTTTAACTTGTGGAGACAGTAACAAGATGTTCTTGTACATCTTGAAGGGAATACTGTAACTGTGTTGCAGGTAGGTATCTATTATACACATAATGTCAACAAACTTGCAAGACAGAAAATGAATAAAACAGGACAAAGGCAATTGAAAGTGATGTTTATCTCTGTTTTGTGGTAATGACCAGGCAAATATGTCTAGACATCCTCAGAGGAAAAACAGATTTTCTCTGGGATATCTGAAGTTACTCTATATTGTCTTGTTACTACACAGAGTGGCAGAGATGGTAGTTGCTATAGCATTAAAAGTCTGATGAAGCACCTATTTTGGATATGAAACACAAGGCTTAAACTTAAGAGAGAGAGAAAAAAAAAACGAAAGAAAGAGGAAGAAAAAGTATAAGGTGTTTTGGATGAAAGTTATATAGTCTTGTCTAACCCAAGTTTACTCTGGGTTCTTAACAGTGATATTTAAGAAGTGCAAAAACGTTCATAATATTTCCAAGCAGGTCCCTGTGGAAGAATGCGGGAGTAAACAGCTACTATGGACTGCAGCATAAAGTGGATTACTAGTTACATGAACTGCAGTGAGCATCTGTCTAGTAATGCCAGGTCATTATTCTGATGCACTTGAATAATAATTTGACTAACATTATCAAGCCTACTGAAGATCGCCATATATTGAACTAGTAGTGATATACACCTCAGTGGCCGCTATCACACCAAAACATTGCTGACTGCAAATACAGGCACAGATGTGACAAAAGTTATGTTGCAATTATAAAGCAGGGAAAGAACATAACAAAATGGCACCACTGAAAAATAAAGAAAATGCATCGATACTCTCAGGAAGTATGAATTACTCTACAGAGCTGAGAACATGGCATACACATAGAAAACCCCAGGCCGAGATGCAGTGCTTAACTTTTGGTTAAAAGTATTAACATCTTTGCATGAAGATTTAGCCATAAGTAAGAACAATTTATATGTGCACCCTGATCAGAGACCAACCTGGCTAACAGGTAAAATAATGCTCATACTTAAGAGTAAACCTGCAAGCTACCCTAAAAATTATAGACCAATAACTTGCCTTCCGACGATGTATAAACTATACACTGAAATTGACGCTGACAGAGTTTATAACCATTTAGAAGAAAACTCAATTATGGCAGTAGAACAAAAGGGCAATAAAGTAAAGTCATATGGAGCAAAGGATCATTTGTTGCTAAATAGAGTCATACTGGAGAACTGCAAAAGGGGAAGAATCTAAGTATGGCATGGATTGACTACAAAAAAGCATTTGATAGTATCCCACATTCATGGATAAAAGAGTGCTTAAAAATGTATGAGATACACTCTACACTGATTGACTACATTACAGTGACCATGAAACAGTGTTGGACCACTTTGTAATTAAGCCATGATAAAGGACAGATTATTATCCCAGGGATAAAAATTCAAAGGAGGATATCCAGGGTGACTCCCTCTCGTTGTTGCTATTCTGTATTGCCATTAACCCACTAAGTTGTTTACTTAACAGCTTAGGCCATGGCTACAATTTGGCTCCTAGGAAACAACAAAATGTAAAGACTTTTCATCCTCTCTGTCAATGATTTAAAGCTGTATAGCTCATCAGCTGAGAAACTGAAAGCACAGCTACAGGTTGTCAAAACTTTTTCAGATGATATAAGAATGTCATTTTGTCTTGATAAATGTGCAAAAGCAACATTTAAAGCAGGAAAACTGCAGCACCAAGAAAATATCAGTTTGGAACAACAATGTGATATAAAAGAACTTGAGTAAGAGGGAGAATTTAAATATTTGGGAACTGATGAAGGATCAACAATAAAACATTAACAAATGCAAATAAAACTTAGTAAGGAATACTTTAGAAGACTTAAATTAATTCTGAAAACAGGGTTGACATCTGGGAACAAAATCCAAGCTATTTGCTCTTCCTGTCTTAACTTACAGTTTTGGAGTGATTGACTAGCCCCAAAACGTGTTGGATAGATTAGATAGGAAAAGTAGAAGGATGCTTCATGCTCACCAAATGATTTATAAAAATAGTGTATATCAAGATTATAGGGTGGTCACAGCGGTGCAGTAGTTAGCATTGCCGCCTCACAGCAAGAGATTCACCGGTTTGATCCTCGGCTGGGGTTCTTTCTGTGCGGAGTCTGAATGTTCTCCCTGTAGTTGTGTGGGTTTCCTCCAGGTGCTCCAGTTTCCTCCCACATCCCAAAGACATGCTGTAGGTGGATTGGAAACTCTAAATTGGCCCTAGGCATGTGTGTGCCTTCCGTGGAAAGTTGGGCGCCGGGCTGGCAACTTGACACCGTAAAAAACTCCACTGCCAATCATGAGTGGACAGGTGATCTGCTGTGGTGACCCCTAACCAGGAAAAAGCCAAAAGAAGAAGAAGAAGTGTATATCAAGATTATATAGTCCATGTTCCGAAGGAGGGATGGGCCTCTGTGAAATTGATTACATGTATAGATCTGCAGCTGTGGGACTCCACACATATCTGCTGACCTCACAAGACTCAAACATAGTGAAAGTTTTGAAACATAAGGAGAATGAATCTAAGATAACTTCTCTGCTTAATTTAGCAGAAGCATATTGGTGTCAAGCAGGAATGGAAATCAAATCAGAAGTCAATAAAAATCAGGCACCAACTGAATGTGCCAAAAAACAAAGTAAAGAATATAAGGTGAAGGACCAGATGAAAATGCAAGAAATGTGGAAAATGCATAAATATAGCTGCAAGTATAGAAAACTTCTGGAAGAATCTCATGTTGATCAGGAAGAAATGCAGGAATGGTTGAGGAGAGGTGAATAAAAACTAAGAGATGAAAGGTTAATATTGGCAATGCGATATAGTGGGCTAAGTACATGCTGCTTTACAAGGTCCACTGAATATGTGGGAGAAACAGACAAATGTAGGTTTTGTAAAACCGAATTGGAAACAGTCACACACCTTGTTGCTGGTTGTGACATACTATTGGCAGAAGGACTGTATACTGAAAGGCATAATAATGTGGCAAGACTGTTACACTGGAGATTGTGCAAACATTATGGTATTAAAGTGGCTGAAAAACACTGGAAACATGAGCCACAAAGCATCATAGAAAATGATGAAGTTTGTATCACATGGGATCACCCATTACCAACATTTCCAAAGATAGATGCTAGAAAAATGGCTATAGTGGTCCAAGAAAAGAAGATAAATGTAGCATTGATCATTAAAATCACTGCACCTAGTGACTACAATGTCTTGCATACAGAGAGACACAAAGTCATAAAATATCAGGATCTACAGGAAATAATGAGAGCAATGTGGAAGAAAGACACCCAGACAGTCCCAGTAGTAGTAGCAGGAGCAATGGATCTTATAAAAAAGAATCTACAATCATATTTAGATATGTTACCAATCCATGTAACCCCATACAAATTGCAGAAATGTCATTTCATGATCTTTAATTGTACTTTGACTTAGGAATAGGGTGCATTCCCGTCATAGTATTGGAAACCCAAAAGATTTGGAGAAATTAAACTGAGAGAGCATTAAAAAGGATGCCAAGTAATTAAGTCAGGACTAATAAGGGGACAAAGAATATGAAGAACAGTTTATTCTGAGTATGATTTGCAGTTGTGGATTTATGATTTGTTTGAGTTACATGGAACACTCTTATCAACAGTAATGCTTTCTGATAAACTTTACTTACACTGTACTCCTGAGCAAATCCATAGTCAGAGTCTGCATGCTTTTCCGCAAAGTATTGTACAAAGTTGCTCACAGGAATCGGTCTGGAAAGAGAAAATGTTAGGGATCACTTTTTGTCAGCACATTTCATGGAGGAAAAATAATCTGCACAATGAGCAGAAGGATACTTTTTCATTACTTAGTGTTATTCCCACTGCTGTTCTCCTTTTTGGCTGTATTTCAAGTCAAATATATTCTCTAGTCTTTATTCAAAGTATACTAGCCATTGTTTGCTCTATGCCATTGTTTTATTTCTAATCATAAATTGTAGAGTTTGTTCTTTGTGTT
Organism: Protopterus annectens; assembly: GCF_019279795.1. Lineage (NCBI taxonomy): Eukaryota > Metazoa > Chordata > Ceratodontiformes > Protopteridae > Protopterus > Protopterus annectens. Next base: position 588,646,379 of record NC_056751.1, read on the forward strand.
ATATGCATTTCTGAGTTTATTTTAAAAGCTCTATGAAATTGATGTTTCACTCCCATAGCCCAGTTATTCCATCTATTATTTGCTATAATGCATTTTTCCTTTCATTAGTACTGCAAGGGAGGAAGTAGATGTACAAGATTTTGATAAAAGCAGGCAGTGTTATGATGACAAAGGGATGTTTCTTCAAGGGTCACATGATCAAAAGTCAAAAGCTGAATGCACAGCACAGAATACAGAAGCATGTCCCATACTCATTTCAGCATATTATACTTCAAATCTGTATGTTAGAGAAAGTAAATGTAAGAGTGCATGCATGTGGGTGGGGGTGGGGTAAATATATGTCACTTTTGTTACAAAGCCACTCGTATTTCACACACACATATGAAAAAAAAAAAAAAATATATATATATATATATATATATATATATACACACACACACATAAACACATATACATACATACCTGTGCAGAGTCGTCATATCCTCCTTGAGTTTGTGTGGGTTTCCCATGGGTGCGCCAGTTTCCTCCCACATTCCAAAGGCAAGCAGTAGGTGTATTGGGCACTCCAAACTGGCCATAGGTGTGACTGTCTGTGTGAGTGTGTGGTGTAAAAGTATTACCGTGGCAGATCTAGCCACCTGGTGGTGCAAAACTTGCCTCTAGATCATTGTCACTGTTGAAGTGACACCCTGACCCCATGTGCAAAAATGGGATAAAGGGTTTGTGGATTGATGGATGAATATGTGTGTGTGTGTGTGTGTGCATGTGTGTGTGTGTGTGTGTGTGTGTGTGTGTGTGTGCATGTGTGTGTGTGTGTGTGTGTGTGTGTGTGTGTATGCCTATGGATATATATATATATATATATATATATATATATATATATATATATATATATATATATATATAAATACACACAACATACAAACTCCATGTCCTGCTTGCCTTTTTTTTTTTACTTTATATGCCAACTCTCAAGCCTTTTCTTTTTGGATTATTATGTCCCATTCCTTCCTTTTATTCATTATGTCATGGAAACACTGTCCCTTTTCAGGTGAAGGATTACCTAAACAGTATACTCCAGATGAGGTCTCATCTGTGCATGGTACAATGACACCAGATTCTCTGGAAGCTGCAGTATATTTCCTCCACCCCTCATACTGTTCACTTGAGGTGGACGATTGACATGCTGTACAGCATATTGACATGCATAGTGTTAAAACAAAATGATTAGCATTACACATGCAAAACTTGAAAAAACATAAAGAAAATATCACCCTACCACATGAGGGGTGGGGAGCCTTGCTCCCTTGCAAAAACTAATGCTTTGCTGGTTTGCTTTTTTTTTTTAAGTTTTGCATGCGCCAAAATTAATTCTTGGTGCATGTGAAGTAGTGTGGCAACGTGCATAATGTTAATCAATTACATAAACGGTATTTGATCAATTTAAGTAGATTTGTATATATGTATATGTAAATCTATCTATATATATCTATCTATATATATATATATATATATATATATATATATATATATATATATATATATATATGTATATATATATATATATATATATATATATATATATATATATATATATATATATATATGTGTGTGTGTGTATATAGGGTTCCTTCATATGGTCTAAACTTACAGTTTATTCATTTGGTCTTAGAAAAATTTGGTCTAAACTCATCTTGTCTGAATGTATTTGTTGTGAGTCCGGACTTTTCTAATTATATTGATGTTTATTTCATAGAGTAATGCATTTCTTAGTCATGTACCTTTAATTTGTTGATGTTACTGCAAGGGAATGTTGGGTTAGACTCCCACAGGTATTAAGTGTGCTAAAATGTGGGTGCTCTTTGCAAGATCTCATACATTGGGTTTTGGACATTTGCTATTTTTCTCACTGTTGTGCAATATTAGAATTAGAATATATATACTTAGCAAAGGATGCAGGAGTGCTTGTGAACCTGCAGAAACATTTTTTTTTCTGTTTTTACCATGTTTTAAGTTTTAGGTTAAATGGTTTTAGATGTATTGAATTTAGAAAAAGTGTCTTTGAATGAATCAATATAGATCCTATATATCTGTATTTATATCTGTATCTATATCTATGTAAGGTTAAGGCATCCCCTCTCAGGATGTTTTTTGTTTCATGAAATGCAGATTTAGTTTGTAGTGAAAATGGTCTTTCAGATTTTGGGATTTTTTAGTAATAGTGTCCCTCTAAAGCCCAATAAAAATGAGCTCTCACACTATTTCAACTTCAAACATACAAGGTAAATTCATTATAATATATTAAAGTTTCAGCAATGTTGCAGGCATTGTTAACATGGTATTCTAGGTTGTTTTATTGAAAATTCTACAGTGAAAATGTCTATATAAAGCCTAAAAAGTTTGATTTAATGTAGTTTATGGAAATAAAAATTTATTCTGTAATACAAAGGAGTGGTTTACAGCAGACATCAAGATTTTACCATCACGCAAAATAATTTATCCAACAATATCTGTTTTCTTATGTTACAACTTAAAACTGAGAGATGCAAATTTACCAAAAGGTTAATCAATCCCAGTCCTCCCCATGCTTTTTATGATTTTTATGATGCAGAATTCTTCTCTTTACATGTTTTAATTTAGAGTCCCATAAACAAATACGATTTCTAACATTTTCCCTACTTTTAAGGAGAATACACTTCCAAAATATTTTAGTTGACTATATACAACATATACACTTGTTTATCAAAAGATATCTTAAAAACTTTCTGAACTGTTACATTGATACAATCCTTCTTAATTTATTAAGCAGATCATTCCACTGAGTATAATAAACCATGTGATTGCAAAAGGTTACACCCAATACCTTTATGTCAGATATTTTGAATTAAGATCAAATGGCTAGAACCTTTACTTTTCTGCTTGTTTAAAATGAAAACTACTTCTTTCAGTCTGAAGTCAATTTCGTGAAATACTTCCCATAACTAAACTTCAGATACAGTGACAATATTCAAATCATCTGGATAAGATTAACATAATGGTAAAAAATATATATTTGTACTTACTTAATACTGGATCCTTATCCCCTCTCTTTCTCTGTCTGTCTTACCTGATGGGTTATCTACCCTCACGGTTGATCTCAGCCAGCAACCTCTATGCATCAAAGCTTCTCCAGCAGTTGAACCCCTCCCTCTCCCACAATGCAAAGGGCTCTTATAGCCCCTCAGATTGAGTTTTCCCCTCAAAGATGAATGTACTGAGGATGGCTGGAGAAAGGTTTCAGGTTTAGGTCTAACAACTCTATCCAGGGATGACAGTGACAATTTGGGAGGGGGATGGTGTGAGGATTGTTAAGGTGGGTGGAGAGAGATAAGAATTCAAAGTTATGGTAAGTACATAACATTTGTATACTATATTGTTCCCTCTGCTTTCCTTATCTGATGGGGCAGAAACCCCAGCTACGTTTCTTCCTAGATCACATCATGACAGGATACACATAAAACGGAAGTCTTGGATTTGATGTTATATCCAACTTGAAGTGGTGCCAGAAATGTGCGTTGTTACCATATTACTGCAGCAGAAATTCCATCTTTGGAGATGTTTCTAAAAAAGGCCATAGAAGTGCTACTTTATCTTGTAGACTGTGTCTTTGGTGTCAAGCCAAGATGTCTAACGTTGGCAGAGTATATGTAGGTAAAGCTACTGGACAATCATCTGGAAAGAGCTATTTTAGAAAATGTGGTTCCTAGCTTTGCTGAGGAAGAGATAAAAATGTGGTTATCTGTACAAAACAATTTGAAATTGTGAAAGTTGAATTATAGATGTCTCCTTTGTATGAATGACTTGTTAAGAATATTGTAAGATGAATATTTTTGTTTAATGTAGATTCCGATATTATCTTGGGAACAAAGTAGGGGTTAGGACTTGAAGAATGCTCGTCTTTGTGAAAGACTTGTTATGGGGGGGTTATGTTATTGCAAGAAAGGGTGTGAAGCTCTGAAATCCTTCTTCCTAAAGTAACAGCGAATAAGAGCAGAGTCTTCATTGATATGTTTTCTTAAGATGTAAGAAGAGGCAGATTCAAAAAGGGGTTGAGTAAGAACGAAATTCATATCCCACAGTGGAATTTGGTCTTTGATTAGGAATCAAAGGAGGGAGTATTCCCTTTAAAAAAAAACTTTGCATACTTTGAGTGACTAATTTGGAAGAGTTGAAACCTTGGTAGAAAAATCACATAGCTGCATTTGAACTTTTATAGTAAGGCAACTTGACATGGAGTCAAATAAGGTGGTCAGGATTTGTAAAGTTGGAGTTATGGGCTCTGAAAAAGGATCCAGGCCCTGATGCATTGCTCAAATGGAAAATCTGTTCCATTTACTAATGTATAGCTTTCAAGTGGAGTGTTTCTGAGAGGCTGACAGAATTTGAAACACTCTGAGAAAGAGTTAATGGTCATCATCAAAATTGGAGACCATATGGTTAGTTTGAGATAGATGGGGTCTGGGTGAGGCTGGATGAGTGAGAAAGAAGATGATTTGGGAATCTAACAATGAGGGAGGTAATTTTAGTTGAGGCCAAACCACAGGGAACAAAATTTGCCTGTGCCAGAAGGGCGCTAGTATAACAAAGATGCTGTCTGGAGAAACTTTGTTATGATAGGAATAGGAAGAAGTGCATAGAGCAGACCAGGTAGTTAAAGATGAAATAGAGCAGCCCTGTAGGTCTGTCCCTGTGCTGGGATGAGGGCAAAGTAGCTCCTACATTATGTATTAGTCTGAAAGGTGAAAACGTCACAGCAAGGCTGGCACCAGTAGCTGAAAATCATTTGTACTACTGTTAGATTTACGGACTAATAATGATGCATCAAGATGCAATGAAATGAGCCTGTCCATCAGAAATTTTTATTAGTACTGCAAATACTGTGCCTATTGCCACACACTCATGGCCTCTTGTTATACTGCATATGATTAAGCTCCCTCTTGCTTATTTATATGCAAGGCTACCAAAGTGTTTTCTGTGTTGTTTGAAATCACAACCTGGGGAAGGAAGTCCTACAAGACCTGCAATGCTATGATTATCACTTTCATTTCTAGGACATTGATGTGAAGGTGAATGTCTTGTTGTAAAATTGTCCTTTAGCTGTACATCCCTCAAAATGCCCCAACACCCCGGAGATGAATTGTCCATGGTGACAGTGGCTGAAAGTGTGGTCTGCTTGAACACTACTGACATCTGCATATTGAAGAGAGACATATACAAAATCTACAGGAAGATATGACTGAGACCATTGTACACTCAGTGACCACTGCAGCACTCTCATGGGATATCTGGCATGTAATACTAAAGTGATGGCTGTCCTCATCAGGCCTAAAGTTTGTAGTACTAGGAAAGCTGGAGCAGAGATCACCTGAAGAAGCTTTAAAACCATAAGCCTGAGGGATAGCGATTTTTCTGCAGGTAGTCTTGCAATTTTTGAGATAGTTTTCAAATGATACCCAATTAAATTTAAAGACTGAATTGGTTCTAGTTTAAATTAAATTTTATATTTACTAAGATGCAAGTATTATTGCTAGGATAAGAAATTTTCTTGTTACTGAAGTGAGGAATTAATCATCTGTGTTTGAGGATCTTTCAGCCTAAGATGAGCTGTGACAACCACCATGCACTTAATGAACATCTGGGGACAGTGATGAGACCCAAGAGCAGGGATCTGAACTTATAATGACTGGATCCCAGCCATAAGTATAGATAGCTTCTGGATGGATTCACACTTCTGTTGTAGACATAAGCATTCTGAAGAACTATCAAGAACATCCTATCTCCCTCATGAAGATATAAGGCTGCACCATGACCATCTGGAACTTCATCTTCTTGATAGATAGACAAGCAGACAGACAGACAAATAAATAAATAATTGTCAGTCATTGTGGATGGTATGTCACCACTGACCTCTACATGTGTAATCACAATAATCTACATGTTGTTGTTTTACTTATTATTTATACTTTCAGAGTTGTCTCAGTTTCTGGTTAAAAGGCATCCTGTTGCAGGGCTTGTTTCTCTTCATTCCAGAATTTGGACCATTTGCTGGGCCATGGAAGTGCTTATCTCACATCTCTGAATAGGATTGGAGATGGCATGTCTAGAAGAAGCAGTTGTTCATTAGCTCAGTAAAAAGAGTGGAAGCTCCAGGCACTGCCATAAACATTAGCAAATCTTTAGATATGCATCTTATCACATGTATGCTAGCATCTTGTCTCAAGACTCAAAGGGGAATAGTGCGAGAACCTAGAATCAGGTGACCAGATGAGGTAATTCTGCCAGCTTTCTTGGAAATCTTGGGTATTACAAAGAGAAATCTGTCAGTATTGAGTATTTTGTCATGGGTCTGACAGCAAGAAGGACCATTCACCACATCATCTGCCTTGTTCTATTAAGTAAGTAGGGAACAGTAATTCTCCTAGATTCAGTCAGGAAAATATAGTGAAGCTTCAGATATTGTTTTACTTTATTTGTCTGAGATGGTCTATCAATGTTATTTTCAATATTTTCTGTGAATTGAACTGTGGTTTACTGTAAATATATATTCAGTATTTTCATGTTCTTTCACTGTTTATTATTAAATATATTTAAAACCTGTGTGGCTAGTCCTTTTTGAAAGTATTTAACTTTTGAGAGTGCGGGCCACTCGTGAAGGCTTAGCTGTCTTGATCAACTACTACCATTTTTATTAGTATTAATATTTTACACAGTATAACTGGACATCCTTAGAGTTGCTGATTGTTGAGTGCCTGTTGGCAGTGATAACTAGCTTATACTCTGGGAGAAGGAGACACAGCAGGTAAATCTGTGCCAGCCTTTTCCAGGTATGTGCATGCATGTGTGTGTGTGTGAAATCAAATCTCACAGTGTGTGTGTGTCAGCTACTTGGAGCAGGGACAAAAAGCATTGGTTTCACAGAGGGTGCTGGAGGACCCTATAGCTGTGCTAGTGGGAAACCTCAATGGGGCATGGAAGGAGACAGATATAAAGAAATCCAGACCCCAGGCTGACTGCATTCCCTGTGTGCTCTTAAGGGAAATTGTACTTTGTGCAGAGAAATGCATCTGTAAATACTGTATGTATCTGTTTCTCTGAAAGTGAATATTCCCCACAGGTGTCAGTGGTGAGGATTGAGCCTCCTTGATCACTGACCCAGAGAGGGGTTGTCACACTTCCCACCTCCGAAAAACATGGTGATTGTTTCCATCTCAAACTCACCAATAAATTGAGCTGTGGATAGCAGCAGAGACTCTACCTGGTGCCCTATAGGGTGAAGAGTTGTACAGTCCAACTTCTTTGGGCATCTACTGTGGTGTGCACTGTCCTCAAGATAGGAGAACATGGATCACAGACTGCACCCCATGGCAGGGCTAACCACTCGACATTGTAAAACATGGCTCTAGGTGATTTGATCATGTTGACTAATGTCGCCAAAATGGGCATGGGTAGTTATCGGTGATTAGGGTATTAAGGGCACAGCCTACTACAACCTATGGCCTGAGACCCATGCTAATGGTGGAAGGGTTATATGTGATCCTATTGGTCTGTGTGTGTCCACCATAAAGTCCAGCATCCCTGGATCAATAAGCTTCTGGCCATCTGCTGACTAGTTGCCCAGCTAGGGTTACCTGGGATATCTCTGTTGAATGAAAGTTGGATGTAAAACCAATCAACCTGACAGACATGAACTGAGAATTGCTACACTTAATGTAGGTTCAGTGACAGGATGCAGCTTGGAAGTGGATGACATGATGATCTGGAGGAGGCTGGACATCCTATGTATCCAAGATACAAGATGGAAGGGCAGTGAAGCGAAGCCACTTTGCTTGGGATCCAGAGTCTACTACTCAGAAGAGAGAGACAGGCTAGAAATTATGTTGGAACTGTGGTGAGATAGAGGCTTCAGAAGGCAGTGAGGGGTATCATCAGAATTAGTGACAGGCACAGGCATATGCAGTCAGACTAAGTGTAATGATAGGCCAGTATTCATAATCTCAGCCTACACACCACAGCAGAGGGTTACCTGGGATATCTCTGTTGAATGAAAGTTGGATGTAAAACCAATCAACCTGACAGACATGAACTGAGAATTGCTACACTTAATGTAGGTTCAGTGACAGGATGCAGCTTGGAAGTGGATGACATGACGATATGGAGAAGGCTGGACATCCTATGTATCCAATATACAAGATGGAAGGGCAGTGAAGTGAAGCCACTTTGCTTGGGATCCAGAGTCTACTACTCAGAAGAGAGAGACAGGCTAGAAATTATGTGGGAATTGTGGCGAGATAGAGGCTTCAGAAGGCAGTGAGGGGTATCATCAGAATTAGTGACAGGCACAGGCACATGCAATCAGACTAAGTGTAATGATAGGTAAGTATTCATAATCTCAGCCTACACACCACAGCAGAGTTGTGATAAGGAAAAGAGAGCATTCCACTGGTGATTGCAGTACCTATGGGATAAAGCAGGGCAACAGGAATTGGTGTTGATAATGGGCGAGTTGAGTGCACGTATTCAGAGAGACAGAACAGGACATGAGTACTGCCTGGGTCCAAATGGTTGGGGAAACAGGAATAAAGAAGGAGAGGCCATTCTAGACTTCTGTCTGACAATACTTGGTTCAGAAAGAGATGCAGTCACAAGATCACATACAAGAGTGACCAACACGCAACTCAGGTAGACTTCCTCCTATTACAGAAAGGACACTGGGGTAGAATCAATGATTTCAAAGTCATCCCCAGTGAAACAGTTGACCCAGAGAATAAACCACAATCAGCTGCAAGCAGTGGCCTGAGAAGGCTCTAAGGTCTACAGAGACCAAGCTAAAGACCAGGAAGTTGACTGCAGAGAAAGTGCAACAGTTCAAGGAATTACTCAGGGCTCTAGCATCCTGGGAAAAGAAGGAAATAGGTGTAGTTGACGAAAAATGGCAGCTCCTCAAAACAGCATGTGTGGAGACCACAGAATAGATATGTGGGCGAGCCAGATACGAAAATAAGGTACATAAGGAAAGTTGGTGGTGGAATACATAATTTCAGGAAGTCATCAAAAGAAAGAAGGAGTGCAGAAATACATGGGAAATAGAAAAGATCGACCAGGCTAGGAAGGAATACTGGTCGGCTAACAAAGAAGCTAAGAAAGGAGTTGCAATAGCAAAGAATATGGCATTGGAGGCACTCTGAGTAGGTGGTACAAAGAAACTATGTCAGTTTTTTAAGGCAAAGACAGAAAGATAAAGAAGATACCTGGACACCCTTCATAAGGGGTGCCAGCAACAACATGCTCAGCAGTGAACTGGACATTTAGGGCAAATGAAAGGAGTATTTCCAGCAGCTTCTGAATGAAGAAAACCCCACAGAATCTCTGCCCCAGAAACAGCCTACAATGAGAGAAGAAAAGGACCTCACCCTAGAAGAACAAATAATGGAACTAAGGAAAATGAAGTCTGGGAAAACAGCAGGCTGAGATGAGGTCACAGCAGATATGATAAAGATGCTGGGTGAGATAGGAGGAAAAATCGGAGGGTACTCATAGCAGTGTGTATCCCAGATGACTGGAGAATAAGCATACTCATGCCAGTATACAAGAACAAAGGGGACATACAAAACTATGGGCTGTACAGAGGTAACAAACTCCTATCACACTGCATGAAAGTTCTGGAGACAGTGATTGATAAATGGATATGCAGAGTAGTAGAAAATAAGATGGGAGATGTGCAGTTCAGATCAGGATGCAGCACAAGTGACCCGATGTTTGCAGCGAGACAGATATTTGATAAGAATCAAGAGATGAGGAAAGAGTCCAACTGGGCATTCCTAGACTTGTAGAAAACATATGACAAGGTCCCAAGAAAGCTGATTTGGGCAGTACTGAGGTAGCCTGAAGTCCCAGAAACATTGGTAAAATTAGTGCAGGCTATGTAGAAAGACCCAATGACTCAAGTACAAGCAGTGTTTGGCCTCACAGAGGGGTTCCCTGTGGGAGTGGGTGTGTACCAGGGTTCAGTTCTGAGCCCACAGCTGTTCATACTGGTGATAAACTACATTAGCAAATAAAGTAGGCAAACAGCAACAAGGAGAAAATCAGTCCCAATATAGAAAAAAGCAGGTTAAAACACAGGGTTTAAAATATGGGTTTATATCACAGATTTGTGGATGATGTCTTTTTTTGTGGAAAGGGGATACACAATTGGATGCTTTTGTTAATTATTTAGAGACAACCACCACATTTTTAAGATTTACTGTGCATTCATCAGTAGATTTTATAGAATTTTTGGATATTTTATTAAACGTGGATGAAGGGGCTAAAATAAGTACTTTATTATACCATAAGTCATGCTGGAAAAATGCTCTATTGGATAGGGGTAATATGTACACCCACCACATTTTTAAGAATGTCATGGCTAATCAGCTTCTGAGAACTTCCTGACTTTGTAGTAAGGAAAGTGATTTTTTTGCATCATATAAATGTAAGAGAATAATTTGTTAGAACATGGTTACAAAAGTAGGGAAGTTAGGGAAGCACCACAAAGGGTTAAGTCCATGAGAGATGGGAAAGGTAGACCTTGGTATTCAAAGAATACTGGAGATTCAATTAATAAGGGACAGAGAAATATATGTAAGGTTAGGATACCTTTTACTTTTAGTATTGATTTTAAATATATACAGAATATAATACAAAATAACTGGAAGATATTATTGTCTGATGACAGGATGAAAAATATAGTAGGTGATGCGCCAAACTTCAGCTACAACAGAAATTGTAACTTTAAGAGTCTGTTATGTTATAGACCAGGACCTGGTGATAAGAATAACCTCTGTAAATTATACAGTGGCAAATCAGGTACATATATACACATGTAAAAGATGCAAGGCATGCAGGTATATTAAGACTGATGATGTATTTGAGCATCCTGTTACTAAAAGGATATATAAGTGTTCATACTATGCATGCTGTTCTACTAAAAATGTGATTTATATAGCAACCTGTTCAGAATGCACTTCTTATGTTGGTAAAACCAATAGAATGTTAAAGGAACATATTTTACAGCATATGGGTGATATATGAAGAAATGTGCAAAGAAGTGTAGTAGCTCAACACATTAATGAATTTCCACAGCATCATTTTAAATTTATGGCTTTGGATATTTACACTCCTACACCTAGAGGTGGTGATATAGAGAATTCCACAGAAGTTAAAGAAACCCACTGGATAGCTAGTTTGAGAGCTGATGTTCCACCAGACATAAATGATTTTATACCTTTAAAAGCTTTTTATTTTAAAGGCTAGAAAATGTTAATTGGTTAAAGGTTTTAATTAATGTAATTGGTTTTTCAAGTGTATTTATATGCAGACTGATTTTATATTTTTGTATTGATCTGATATAGGAAGCATCTCCAAAAGCACTTATCTGTTTACTGCTTATTGTTTATTAAATATATGTGCTTGCCGTGGTTGTCCCATTGTTGTTTCTCAAGTACATTAGCAATTAGGCTGGAGGGCACAGATTAACATAGTTGCTGTACGTAGATGATGTGGCATTACAGGCAGACTCTGAGTAAGAACTTCAGCAAAGGATAGAGGAATGGAATGCAAAACTGAATGCACATTGGGATGAAACTAAGCGCAGATAAGACAGTGGTAATGACAACAAACTGGGGAAATCAGAATATGCTGATAATTGATATAGAAGGGAAGATACTGAGAGGTCAAAACTAGAATCAAAGGGGCTGCAGCCAACTGGCATTGAGTGTCAGGTGTAGTCTGTGATAGAAAAATGCCAAAGAAGCTGAAAAGTAAGGTGTGTAAGACAGTGGGAGAAATCAGTTCTACTCTATGACACAGAAACCTGGGCAGTAAAGGCAGAACAGATGAAGAAGCTAGAGGTGATGGTAAATATAGTGCCTGAGAAGGGTTGTAGGATGCACACTTTGGGAAAGACGAAGAAAAAGAATACAGGAGCAGAGGCCAAAGTAGCTCCAACTCCAGAAAAGATCAAGGAGAACAGATTATGGTGGTTTGGACATGTGCAGAAAAGCAGAAGACAATCTGGTGAATAAGATTTGGGATAGATGCGAAGAAGGGTGGATGGATTGTGTGAAAGAAAATCTGCAACAGTCAGCCATGAGTGTTGAAGACGGCAGGAGTGTGGCATTGAATCAAGAGAGATGGTGACAGTTAACATGATACCCCGACCCCATATAGAAAATGGGAAAAGGGGGGGTGATGATGTTCTTAATGTTCTATGGCCCAATGCTCCCCATGCTTCCTTTCATTTTCAAATCTCTGTCTAATTCCATTTTGTGCTTCATGTATTTTCCTTTACTCTCACAACTTCTGACTTATATTTTTTGAGATCTACCCCTCATGGAAGGCAAACTTTTGAACCGTAATTGTAATTTGACCTGTTTTATATGTATTAAGTGACTTGGATGGTAAATAAACCGCTATTAATAAACTAAAGTTTCTGTTATGGTGCAATATGAATTAAATTTGCTAATTAAATGTACTTACACAATGCTGTGCAGTGTGTTATTATGCACTGTAGTGGAACTTTTCTCCATGGACCACCAACTAAAACAAGTCTGGCACAAATGGATAGCAAAGTTTATCAAAACAAAGTAATATAAATGACTTGCATGCTTATGTGCATAAATAAACAAAGAAACACATGCATACATAAATAAACAATTAAATATCATCTTTTGACTACCAATGGTTAGCCCTCCCCAGAGTTAATGTATTACATCTTTTAGTAAAAGATTAGGTTTATTTCATAATCATTGTTTTTACCAATCAGGCTGACATAAATTTAAACCACAAATGTATGTACTTATTTATGTTGTTAGCAACAAACAAGTTTTTAGACTTTGTAGATGTGTATCCAAATTTAAAAAAGGAAAACATAACATAGGAAATAAGTACAAACATTAGCGCTAAAACTTTATATAGCCATATCAATTTGAGAACAGAACACTTACTTGTTGCAATGACCAAGCGTTGTCAATGGTCTACTTACACCTTTTTCTTCCCTGCAAAAGTAAGTAAATAAATATGAGATGACTTATAATCATATAAAAAGAGAAATTTTATTCAACTCTATGCATTTTGAAGATATTAGGCCATGTCCAGGTAATGCTTCTGGGATGACCTAACACGGATTGGTTCAACTCTAAGACCATAATTTATTTTCCACAGCAGCTGAAGAAACACTCATTTACTTCACATGGAACAAAATGCGTTCCATAATATCTATATCTATATCTATATCTATATGATAGTAGCACACCACAGCATGCGTATTACAACCTGCCTGATATGGTTACTATATTTTTTGCACTCTTGACACAAACTTTTGCATGAAGCTACATACTGCAACAAAGCCATGGTATTAATCTGTTAGAAACCACAATGAGAACACAGCTGATTATCTACTTGTTTTATCAATATTCTTAATTCCACAAATAGATTTGGAGAATTTATACTATCCTAGCTTTGTTGGTTTGCCAGGTAATGTGGAACAAATGTCTCATCACTGTAAGGTGCATATCAGATAACATTGCACTTAAATGTGTAATAAAATAACATCTTTTGAGTTAGCGCTTCTGTATGTAAAACAGAGGATTTTGATTGGGTCTCTAATTGTAACCAGATTATTATGTGTTCATGTCATGGATGCCTAGAAATTCACCATGAGAGGTGAATCTTTGCATCCATATCGCGAACACAGAAAAACTGATTATGCCTGGTTTGACTTGATCGTAAGTCTGTAGTACATGGAGTCTTATGTGATCCTCGTAATATTAGTTACAAAATGGGGGGGGGGGTGTAAAGTGTTTTACTGGCTTTCAAAGCCAGAAAAGCACTTAGTGAGTGCAGTGTAAAGACAGCAAGTAGCATAACTGGAGGAAAAAGTCACAGGCAGTTTTTAAATACTGGTCTAAATTTAAAGAAGTGCCCTATAGACAGACATCTGTAGTTTTGTCAACAGAAAATGAGGCATCAGCGACAGTTGAGAGCAAACTAACAAAGTAACACTTTGTGAATCCCATCACCCAGCTGTAACAACACCGTTATCATCTAGTCTTGCACTACAGAAGCATGTTGCAGGTTTATTTTTCCCCGATTTATGAGTAATCATGGTGCGCCATGCACTACAGTGTTATGTGATTCATTTTGGTTTTGCAACTTCTGCATATGAAGGTTTATTAACTGAAGCAGTCCTGCCTATGTTTTACTAGCTGTTGAAGTCCTGCCTATGTTTTACCCTAGCTGCCGAATATCAACATTGGATAAAATCCTAGTATTCTTTGCAAAAAACTAATGATGCAATGAAACTATAGGTATGTGTAGAAAGACACGAGGTAATTTCAAAGAAAAATGTGGCACCATACTTGGTAAATTGGGAAAGTAATACTAAGCAAATAAAACATTATTATACACTTACACATGACATTCAGAAATTACAGTTTGCATCTTCATGTGAAAAAAATGGTATTGAATGTCAGACTAAATTGGAATGGCAGTAGTTCTTACGTTTTACGAAAAAAGAGGGAAAAGGTAAGAAAATGGTGGACTCTCTTGCCTGTATAAATGCATGTATGTGTTTCTTTATAAATGCTCATGTGTGTGTGTGTGTGTGTGTGTGTGTGTGTGTGTGTGTGTGTGTGTGTGTGTGTGTGTGTGTGTGTGTGTATTTGTAAATGCACGTGTGTACTGAATGTATGTAAAAAAAACTCACCCAAAATTGAATGGAGTTGTGGGCAACAGCACTGATTCCATCTGGTGCTTGTCAGGGGAAGAATTGACTTGACCAACCACTTTAGGCATCAGATGTGGTGCTCTGCATTGTCTAGACAGAAAAAACATGGACCACATACACTGCATACTGTGACAAGGCTCACCACTTAATGGTATAAAATTGATTTAGTCACATTGACTAATGGCGCAGAAATGGACATGGCTGTTTGCCAGTGAAAAGTGGGTTGAGGACGCAGCCTAACAAACTATGCCAGGGACCCATGCTAATAGTGAAAGGAAGCTATGTGTCTGTTGGCCAGAGTGTGTGTGCCCTCCATAAAGCAGAGTAGCCGTGGGTCAATAATGAACTGGCAGGCAAGTGCCCATTTGCCCAGCCTGGGTTACCTGGGATCGCTCTATTGATAAAATCTGAAAGTAAAACCAATTAATCAGCCAAAATGTACTAAATATTGCCACACTGAATATAAGTTCACTGACATGACATTCATTAGAAGTGTATGACAGTGGCAAGGAGAAGACTGGACATCCTGTGTATCCAGGAGACAAGGTAGAAGAGCAGAGCAGCAAAGACACTTTGATTTGGGTTCCAGAGTCTACTACTCATGGGGAGAACTGACTAGAAATGGTATGGGAACAGTGGTGAAGGAATCTTTTGAAGACAGTGAAGGATGTCATCAGGATTAGTTATAGACTCATGCCAATCAGACTACAGTGTAAAGACAGGCTGATATTCAGAATCTCAGCCTATCGCCCACTGCATGGTTGTAATGGCAAGGGAAAGAGCTCATTCAGGCAACAGCTGCAGGACATACTAGATAAAGCAGTACAATGTGAGTTGGTGTTGATAATGGTTGACCTGAATGCTGATATTAGGACAGACAGAACAGGATATGAGAATTGCCTGAGTCACCATGGGAAAGACAACAGGAATAAAGGAGAAGCCATTATATATTTTGTTCTGTAAAATGGCTTGATGGGGCCAACGCATAGCTCTGCAAGAGAAAGACAGTCACAAGACTACATATATGAATGGCAAACATGCAACTCAGGTATACTTTTTCCTAGTAAGGAAAGGGTGCTGGGATAGAATTGGAGATTGCAAAGTCATCACTGATGAAACAGTCCGGCCACAGCATAACTGTAGCATCTCCAGAAGAAGAGAAAATAGGTGGAGAGAAAGAATAAGGTCAGTGGCTCAAAATATTATGTGTGAAGAGTATAGAGCAGATATGCAGTTTCAGTTAGCTGCTGATGTTCCTAATGTTCGTTGGTCTAATGTTCCCCATGGAAACAAGGTCCCTAGGGAAAGCTGGTGGTGGAATGCAGAAGTCCAATAAGTTATCAAAAGTACAGGAAAAATTGAGAGATAGAAAACCCAGTTCAAATTTGCCAGTGGTGGTTCCACCCTACTTAATCTGGTAGACTTCTTTGAAGAAACTCACTGAGGAAATGGATAAAGATAAATCAGTACACCTTTCCTATCTGGACCTTGCAAAGGCATTCATCACCATCCTATACTCAGAAAGTATCTCCCACCTAAGTATTAGCCCCTATCTAACTCACTCCATATCAAATTGGCTCACAAATAAAACACAAAGTAAGGATGAGTGTCTACTTCTCCAAAAGACCAGTCATTGGTAGAGTACCCTAACTTTCATTCCCTGGGCCACTCCTCTTTGGCATTTACATCAAAGAAGGCAAAGCTAATGTTAAGGGATTGAAGTTGTCCCAAGTTTGCAGGTCACTGCAAACTTGGTGCAGTCAAACTCCCTGGAAGACACCATGATCCTACAAGAAGTCCTGTCTTAAGCAAGCAGTTGGTGACAAAACCATGGACTGAAACTACAAGAAAAACTTCTTTTAAGGACTGAAACTACATATTGAGAATCATTTTGCAAGCATGAGTCCCTTTATAACTATCATATTGATAGCACTTCCTTTGAACCTATTTTGGTTTTAGAGATCTGGAAACCTCTGTCCTTTTATCACCACACGTTCATTACTGAAAGGAAGTCCTTTTTCACTGCACAACTTATATTGAAAGTTATGGCATCCAGATCCAGGGACATAACTGTTCCTTTGCACTCAGCACTCATTAAGCTGATCATTAAGTATAATGCCCTTTCAGAATGTACCTGTCCAAACACTTGTCAAAGCTGGAGTGACCACAAAGCTTCCTCAGTAAAAAAAAAAAAAAAAAAAAAAAATCAGTGGTATAAATCATAAAGACTGAGCAAACCATCTCAAAGCCTCCTCTCTCTTCTCAGTCTCTACAGGTTACTAAGAGATGACACCTTCCTTGTGTATACAGCCTCAGCAAATCTTGTTCTGCTATACATATTACACATTCAGAAGTCCAGAGGTATCAGAAACACACACTAAAAAGACCACAATTTCATTTTCAAGATTAACAGAGCATGCTAAAGGGATAATTATTTATTTTATTTCTATTTGTTTTCTGGGGTAGATCATTGAGTCACATAAACAATGAAGTCTTAGGGAATCAAATCTTGCACCTCTGGCTACAGGAAACAACTCATTAACAGCTCCTTAATCCTCCCATCCAACTGCCAGAAAAGTATCACAGAGAATACATACAGCTTCTGCAAAACCGTCTTCACTTCCACATGAAGTAGACTACTTTCTTGCTCTATTTAAACGTAATTTAGATGAATGGTTGAGTGTCCACAAATTCACACCTGTTTTAGCTGCAGTGGTCCCCATGTACAGTAGAAACATGTAAGTAACCAACATATACTTGTGAAGCCCATCTTTGGAGATTCATATTTCAAAATATAGGGCTATAATTACCATGTGAATGCAGTGCTGAGCTTCATAAGATCCTTACAGATCAATAGCCTAGTAAGTACCTATGAATCTATGAAAAGGCAGATACGGCTAAGAAGGCATACTGATTGGCAAACAAAGAGGCTAAGAGCGCAGTTGTAGTAGCAAAGAACATGGCATGAGAGGTACTCCATCAGCTTCCAGAAACTGACTCAGCAGATGGTACAAACAATCTCTATCAGGATGCAAGGCAAAGAAAGAAAGATAAAGAAGATAGCCATCAGAAACAGTTCTTAAGGTATTCCATCCTGCTCAACAGACCAAGAGTCTGAATGAAGAAAACCCAGCAGAAGCTGTATTGGCTCACACAAAACCTATGATGTGACAGGATGAAGAACCTACCTTAGAAGAAGTAAGATCAGCACTAGGGAAAATCAGGTCAATGAAAGCAATAGGCTCAGGTGATGTCAGGGCTGATCTGATCGAGATGTTGAGCGAGTTAGGGGAGAAATGGCTCCTGAGGGAACTCATGGCACTAATGTGCTGAAAATGGTGACTCATAGATGAATGTGCAGTGCAGAAGAAAATAAGATGGGAAATGAGCAGTTCTGATTTAGATCAGAATATAACACAGCCAATCCAAAGTTTTCAGTGAGAAAGATAGTTGAGGAGAAATTAGAGATGAGGAAAGAGTCCAGCCAGACATTTCTATACTTGCCAAAAGCATATAATAAGATCCTAGTTAAGCTAATTTGGGCATTTCTGTGATGGTTTGATATCTCAGGGATATTGGTAGAATTAGTGCAGGCTATGAACAAGTATCCAATAATGCAAGTACTGACAGTGTTCAGATGGACAGAGAGGTTTCCAGCAGAGTGGGGGTTCATTAAGGTTCAGCGGTTAGTCTGTTGTTGTTCATACTAGTGATTGACTACATTAGCAGACAGGGTGGAGTGGACAGATCAACAAAAATGCTGCAGGCAGATAATATGTCATTACAAGCAGGCTTTGTATAGGAAATTCAGCAAATCAAATACAAAACTGAGGGCATAGGGAATGAAACTGGGGGCAGGCAAGACAGTTGTCATGGAAGCAAATGGGCAAAATCAGATGAAACTGATAACTGAAGTAGAAGGGATAATAGTGGAACTGATTAACAGCTTCAAGTATCTGGGAGGGGTTGTTAATGATAAGGGTAGTCTGAATGAGAAGGTCAAAGTTGAATCAGAGGAGCTATAGCCAACTGACAGAGTGTCAGCTGTAGTATATGAGGATGTCAAGGGAGATGAAAGTTAAGTTATACAAAACAGTGGTGTGACCAGTGCTACCGTATAGTACAGAAACCTGGGCACTAAAGGAAGAGTAGTTGAAGAAGCTAGAGGTGATGGGGATCAAGTGCTTAAGATGGGTGGTGCGATGAACACTTTGGGACAGAAGAAATGAAGACATGAAAGCAGAAGCTAAAGTAGGTACAATTGGAGAAGGGGTCAAAGAGAACAGATTATTGCAGTTCGGGCACATGTGCAGAAAAGCAGAGGACAATCTGGTGAAGAAGACTTGGGACAGAGAGGAAGAAGGCAAGAGAACATGAGGGTGTCCAGCAAAGGTGTGGGTGGATTCTGTGACAGAACACCTGTGACAGTCAAGCATGAGTGCCAAAGTAAGGAGGAGAGTGGCACTTAATACAGAGAGCTGGTGACAGTTGACATGCCATCCCGACCCCATGTAGAAAATGAGAAAAACGAGGTTTGATGATGATCATGATCATGATGATGATGATGATGATGATGATCATCATCATCTATCAGTATGGGACAGGATGATTGAAAGTTCAAACTGTTTCACAAAGGATGGTTGAACCTCTTTTAACAAGACTTTTACATACTGACTAAAACATTTGCTGTCCCCATTGTACCTTTTTTTTAGGTAGAGTCCAGCTAATAGCCATTCAACATTTTATTTTATTTTTTATTTATTTTACATTTGTTGACCGGGCTAGTCCAGCTGGATAATTTCCATTTTCAGTGGAGGCCCGGGGAGAAAAGCTCCACAATTAAAACAAGGTTAAACATTTAAGCAACAATGCATACATTTTAGTATAGTAGAAAATACAGCGAAAAAAAAAACAGGTAAAAAACAAATAGCTTAAGCTATATATTCATATTTTTTTTTTTTAGAACAGTACAGTAATTTAGTCATTTGAAATAGCAGGGAAAGATAGTGATTTTTACGTAGGGAGGTATGGCTGAAGAAGTCATTTAGTCTGGATTGGTACAGGAGCAGAGCCAGAAGTTGTTAAGATGTAATAGAAGTTGCTTTTGAAAAGTTGAAAGGAGTCTAGTGAAATGTGTGGGGAGGTTATTCCATATTTTCCTATGGAGTTTGAAAATAGACAGTTACCTGCTGAATTTGTAATTCTAGTTGTGGTGACTTGTATCTGTTTCAAGTTTTTGTAGGGAGTAAGGAGGTTACTGAGAGCTGGTGTTTTTGTTGGTTGATAAAGAATGTTATGTGTAATTAAGAGTTGTTGATAGATAAGCTTGTTAGGTAGTTCTAACCATTGTAATTGTTTTAAGTTATTACAATGGTGAGTTCTGTACTGGGATGCTGTGGCAAAACGGGCTATATTATGATAGGATGTAGTTAGTTTTTCAGGTTACCTTTAGAGATTGGTGTAAATAGAGGAAGCATACAGTAGGGTGGAGATAAGATGTGATTGAGCTAAGGTGGTCCGTGCTTCTGGAGTAAGGAAGGGTTTTATTCTGTACAGTGAACCTATCTTTTATTTACTGCTTTTATAGTGTTATTGATATGACAATCATAGTTAAGATTATTATCAATAGTAACACCAAGCAGTTTGGTAGTAGAGTCTGGGGAGATAAGAGAATTGTCAGCTGCAGTAATAGTAAAATTTAGTTGAGGAGATTTGTGGGTAGGTGAGAATAGTAATAGTTTTGTTTTCTTAGGAGACATCTTTGAGAACCATTGTTCAACGGTTGAAAAGGTAGATTGTGTGAGTGACTGGAGTTCAGATTGGGTGGGAGCTGTACAGATGATGGTAGAATCATCTGCATATTGTATGCAGGTAGTGTTATGGATAGATGATTGAAGATCATTAATAAAGATAGAGAATAAGAGTGGGCCTAATATTGATCCTTGAGGTACTCCTAAGGAGATAGGTAGTAGAACGGATAGAGAATTTTTCCAGAGTACTGCTTGTTGTCGGTTTTCAAGGGAGGATGAGAACCACATTAAGGAGGAAAAATCCAAGGCAAGTGAGTTTAGTATGTGTAGGAGAAGTTTATGGTTGACCATGTCGAAGGCTTTTGACAGGTCTAGGAAAAGAGAAGCAGTTAGTTTGTTATTACGGTTACAGTTTATTGTGTTAGTAAAGGAAAGTAGTGCAGTGGTTGTACTATGTGAGGGTCTAAATCCATGTTGAGTGTTTGCTAGTAGGTTATTTTGAAGGAGATGGTTAAGTAGTTGTTTGTGTATACATTTTTCCATGATTTTAGCTAGTGGAGATAATAGTGCTATTAGGCGTAGTTAGAGAGGTCAGTGGATTTGCCTCCTTTATGTAAGGGTATGATGTGTGATATCTTCCAGATTGCTGGAAAATCACTTTCTTTTATGGATCTGTTTATTAGGATCGAAACAGGGTAGGCTATAGCTTTGCTGCTAGCTGAAGGAATTCAGCAGGAAGCTTATCTGCTGAGGGGTAGTGGTTTTGTAAGAGATTGTATGTAGGAGGTGGGTATGGGTTGAAGTTGAAGGGAAGGAATGACGTTGTTGGTGTTACTTAAGATCAGTTGGGAAGCATCAGGGGATAAATGGCTTGCTAGTGTTTGTATGGAAGTAGTAAAGAAGCTATTGAAGTTATTGGCTATTAAAGAGGGATTATCAGGGTCTAGATTCTGTGGGTTAGGTGTTACTATTTTACCTGGGGTAAGTAGATGATTGATAGTAGACCAGAACCTTTTTGGTTCTTTTTTTGTGGATTGCTGAAGTTCTACATAGTAGTTCTTTTTGTCTGAAATAATAGCATTTTTGGTTTTATTTCTCAGCTCTCTAAAGGTTTGATAGTCTGTTGGGTTTCTAGAGGAGCGCCATTTCTTCCAAGATTTATTTTTAAGCCTGATCTTTTGTTTAGTATTAGAGGTAAGCCAGGGTGCTGTTCTGGTCTTTATTCTAATGGTACGACTTGGGGCATGGTGGTTTAGCGTACATTTTAAATCCTATCCTATGCTAGGTCAAATCAAGGTGAATTTCTTAATGCCAGAAGTCTTAATAATAAAATTGCCTAATCTTGAGGGTTGTCTTACATCTGGAACACATTTAATACTTCTATAATTACTGAGATGAGGTTTAAATGCAAAGATGATTCTCTTGACATACCGTGTTCTTTTCACCTAACTTGCCTTCACACCTAATGTTAACTGGGGTGGCATCACCATATTTGTCAAGGACCACATCACCACCTTGCAGATTCGCAGAGACCCAGAAACTGAATTAATTGAGCACTGGCTCACCCTGAACAAGACTAATTATTAAATTATAGCATGTTACAGGACACCTTTCATGCCCTCTGCTGATTATGTAAAATTCCTGAAGGTACTTAAGCAACTCCCTGAAAACAAGAACTCCATTATAATGAGAGACTTCAATTACTCTTCATTAAATTGGAACAACTATACTTTCAATATTGGGTACGCCCAGAGATTCTTAAACTTAACAGAAAAGAAAAATAATAGTAGTCAGTAATTCTGACTTTAAGGATTTCAAATGGACTTATATAATCAAATTCTATGATTAGCTTTGACATTCCCTTACAGCAATGCTAGTTCTGACACTGACCCAGCTTTTATCTTTATGAAGAAGTTCTGTCTCCCCATGGATTATGCCTTGGCTTCTCCATTCCTACTACAGCCAAATATAATGGAAAGTGTAAGAACTAATCACCCTGATGGCCCATCAATATTAATAAATTCTACACAAGAGGAAAAAACTTCCTAAATTATACATTAGGTCTAAAAGTCCTCTTATCAAGGATAGCATCAAAATAGCAGTAAGAAACTGAAAGCTATCATTAGGGCTAGTAAGTCATCCCAAAATCCTAACTTAGCATCTGAAGCCAAGTATAAGTTATTCTTTAGTTACATGAGGAAATTAAGGAATGATACCCAGCAGTGTTTGGAGTACACTCAAAATGGCACCACTTATTCCATTCATACAGCCATAATTCATATGCCAGCAAACATACTGACTGCAAACTTTACCCCTGGATCATGTATCCAAATGTCATAAATTCCAGACTCCATAAAAACCCTATTATCTTAAAGAACATGTCCTGAAGGTGCTACCAAAGACCAAAAATACTAATTCCATAGGGCTAGCTAACATACCTGAAAGCTTAATTAAACTAATTAATCTAAGCTTAGCCACAAGATTTGTCTCTGATGTATGTCATACTGCAATGGTGTTACCCCTACACTAGGGGCGGCTTTTGCTATTGGGCTGCAGGACTGCAGCCCCCTGCTGTAAATCAGAAAAGTGAGTGTGCAAAATGCCCCAGTTGCATGGACAGAGAATACACAGGCTTGAACCCTGTACCTTGGGCCCAGGTGGCAAGAGCCTGAATTCCCTACCCACCACCATTTGTAAAAAGTTTGCAGATTTTTGCTCCATAATTGTTCTGTTCCTCATCAAATCTATGGTTTCTGTATTTTTGTAACTTTACACAATCAGTAGTGCAGTGGTAGCATTGTTGCCTGACAGTTACAGGTTTTCTGGCTTGATTCTTGGCTGGGGTGCCTTCTGTGTGGAGTCTGCATGTTCTCCCTGTCTTTGTGTGGGTTTCCTCTGGGTGCTCTTGTGTCCTCCCATTTTACAAACACATGTGTCTGGAGTTTTTCTCTCTTGGCCTCTGCTGAAAATTGGCTTTTGTTCCAAGTCAGACTTTCCTGGTTAACAAATGTTAAATAAATAAAAATGACAAGCATTTGAATTTCAGACGTCATATTCTTCAGAAAGTACATGGTAACACAAAACCTTTTACTCTAGCACATTTTTAAGTTTATAAGATGGATATTTGAAATTTGTCCCTATTTTTGGGACTGTATTCCCCCATTACTGGCTTTGTCCAGGTGCTTTTTGCTAAGATGAGAGCTATGGTGAGAACTGAATTCACTAAATATGTCTGTGGGCTATATTCCCCCATTACTGGCTTTGTCCATGTGTTTTTTGCTAAGATGTTGAACGCTATGATGAGAACTGAATTCACTGAATATGTCTGGGGGCTGTATTTGCCCATTATTGGCTTTGTTCAGGTGTTTTGTGCTAAGAGGTTGACAGCTATGGTGAGAACTGAATTCACTAAATGGTAACCATTTAAGTTTCAATCTTTCTCTCTTTCACAAAACAGCTGATTTGGCATAGTGGTATGTTCTCTGACTGTTTTGTATAGGGTCCTGGGTTCAAGTCTTGGCAGTGAAATGTATGGTGTTAAAACAGCATTTTATTCTAGCAACTTTTCAACATTATACAAGCAATGTTTAAAATGTGCCCCTGGTTTTGGAGCTTTTGTCCCCAGCTTTTTCCAGATTTATTGTGCTGCAAAGTTCAGAGATACAGCTGAGTATTGAGTAGATTTTACAAGGAGCTGAGAGCTGCAGGGGAGCAAAAGTTTAGTGCTGCTTATGCTGAGCCTGCTTGCATTGTTAATAGCACAACAGGTAGTGTACTTGCATTTGATGCAGAAGGCTGTGGGTTCTACTCCCACAGTAGGCAGATGCATTGCTGATACTGTACTGTGTTGCAAAGGGGGTGGATGCTGCAGTCCTTTTTGGTGAAGATACCTAGTAACTATGAACCTGTTATCAGTTTGCCATCCATACCCTATTGCAATATTACTAACTTATAATTTTTAGTGTAACATAGGCAATTTATTCCTCAAGGGTAACAGACACTTTATTTGTACACGAAACAATTAAATATAAAGTTGTTTGCTAGCAGCAACCTCTTCATTAGTTAAAGATCGCTTTAATGTGGAATTATTTAGATGACTTACTTCTTCAGAGATTGTGCATATTTACTGATACTGGTGTACTGTTGAAGTTTGAGTAGACTTTTATGATGGAAATGTTCTGAATAGGACAGTTTTGTCATTATTGGTGCATGCATTTTGTTTCATTGTTTACTGGAAAAATGTGCAAAACACCACATTTAAAATGCCCTCTAAAACTGTACTATATTGTACAAGGAATATAATTTAATAAAATCAGGAAGGTGTATCAAAGAGCATGTGTATGTTTCGTGTGTAAGGGGCCTGTGATTTGAAAAGAGCCCAAAGTTAATCTTTATCTGCCACTGGCAAAATGTTTTTCTTTGAATGTGGGTTTCAATGAATGTGAGTTTCAAGGGGAGAGAAGTTTTAATGCTAAGTCTGTTTTCATTGTGAGACTGCGTTGCTTTGTTTAGCAGATATCTATTAGTGATTGTGCTGTAAAATGCAAAATAAAACTTTCAAATTAAGTCCAAATCATTGCAAAAGTAAAGCAGTATGCGCATTAGTGTCTATGGTAAATGGGGTGAAATAGCCAAGTAATGGTCCATTGGAATGGATGCAGGCGGAAGGCTCCAATCAATCATGATTTTGTGAGGGGGGGGAGGGTGGCAAACTCAAAGATAGCCCTGGCTGAACTATACCTCTCAACTATCCAGATTTTTGGAGACTGAATAGATTTTTGCTTCTTATTTTTGGTTTGTTCCTCATAAAACTTGTGGTTTTCTGGCAAATCATTTAATCAGAGTTATAGATTAATTTTATTTCAGAAGTGCATGTAGATTCTTTTATTTTGTCAGCTGCTTAAGTTAGCAGTACTAATATTAAAAAAAAAAAAAAAAAAGAGTCCCTTCTTTGACAGGTTCCTAGCTGTATTCTGTGGCTATTTTATATTTTTGCATCACATGTTTGGTCCATTTTTCATAAAATTGTGTTTTTTTGGCAAATTAGTGGCAAGTCATTAAAGACTGAAGTTAGAAAATAATGACAGACATTTGAGTTTCAGATTACATACCCTTCAGAAAATTCATACTAATGCAAGACCTACTATTCTATTATCTTTCTAAGTTTATAAGAGCAATATTTAAAAATTGTCCTTATTTTTGGGCATTTGTCCCACTTCTATGTATGGCTTTGTCCAGATTTCTTGCTCTGAGGTTGAGAGGTATGACAAATGTGCCAGGGCCATCACAGTCAACCAGAGACATTTCAAATTGTGACGTACGTGTTGCACCCCACTCCCCCATGTAGTGACTCTGGATGTGTCCAAGCAAGGCAAGGAGCAGTTATGCAGTGTAAATGTGCAGAGTATTCCCCCATCCAAGATAGACACAAGTACTACAGTGGCTTTTCATCTGTCCTTGATTTTGCAGAATGTTCTGGTTTCTGTCATATTTTTATACTGTTGATTTATGCTTATTATTATTCAGAAAGTGCCTGTTGCTCTGTGTTTAAATAGCAATGCTTTAATGACCATCAGGTAAGCTTGTCTGAGATTGTAAGCTGCAAGTAAGCTTTAATAAGCATACTGTTAAAGAATTGCCAACATTGAAAGCCTTTCTGTTGTTGCCATGCAGAGAATACTTACATAACTAGATAATGTATAAGCCTTGGGTATTGAAATGCATATGACAGTATTTTTAATAAAGGACAGGATTACTTATTTTAATAAGCTCATTACATTTGTTGGAGGCTTGCAGTCATCTATGCAGGCTTTGCCTGTAAACTAAACAGAATGCCAATCTATTGTGTGTGTGGTCCATAACCTGTGCAGTAATCCTTTAAGCAATGTATCTTGAGCTTGTTTCTTGTTTGCTTTTCATTTTTTACTTTGATCATGTTTTCCCCATGAAACAAGTAGATAGTTGTTGTCAGGCAGCAGGTCTTATTTAGATAAGAAGCATGTTTACACGTGGGGGTATCAGAGATTGCTACTTTCAGCATGTTACTTGGTACTTTACTAAAGCTGAATATAAATTATAATTAGAACTGCAGTACAAGGAAAAGTGGTTTGAATTGAGTGCTGCTTGTTTTTCTTATACTTGATTTTGACTGGCATTCCAGTAATGTATTTCAAAAGTAATTTTTTTTTTCATGCCTTACAACCTTTTTGTTTCCATCTAGATGTTAAGTAAGCTGTCATGCAGCCAATGCATTGAAATATTTTTTTTCTTCTACACTTCATTTTGTCTTGATTGGACTCTCATAATGATGGTTTGGCACCCAGGGCTGCGTATTTAATTAAAGTTACAGTTTTTGTGTTTTTTGAGCATAGCTCCTCCCCTTTCTAGTTGACCACACCCCTTCCCATCGACCCCACCCGTTCAGCTGTCTCCTGCGGCCCCCCTTTGATTTGAAGTCACCAGCCACCACTGCCCTACACAAGAGTGGCCTTACCACAGAGGCCAGAAGCTATAGATATCAGCTTGACTAGTATGATCTGCAAAATCATGGACGGTACCACATCTGACATCATTAACTATGATTTCAAAAATCTTATTGGGTTAAACTATCAGCAGTTTAACTTTGTTAAAGGGAGCCACTGCAAACATAATTGAGTTAACTTCTTCCAGAAAGTCACACTAACTGTGGAAAACTGTCATTTTGTTCATACAGCATATAGATTCATAGATTCATACAGTGTTACTCGGCTAACTACCTGGGGGGAGGGGGTGTCTTTCTAAGCCTAGCCAAGTTTTCTCCAAAAGAATAATGTCTTCCTGGATCTAAACAAGACATCCGAAACTTTACCTCATGCTTACATTGTAAGTAAGCTAAGTGCCATCAAAGTAGAGCCATATGTGGTGAGATGGATAGCAAACTTTCTAAAAACAGAATAGATGCAAATTGGCAAGCATCCCCTCAGAAAGTATGAAGGTAACTAGATCAGTATTGGGTTCCCTCTTTTTTGCATTTAGCCTTGTGATCTCTGGACTTGAAACCAAGACATGTGGCTAACTATGGTTGCAGATGCAAAATTGGCATTGTCAAGTCTCCCTCTGACACCTACACCTGTCAACATGAACTAACCCCCAGAAATAACCAGAGTACAGACAATTGGCTAAAATTAAATGAGGAAAAAGTGCAGTATTATTTCATTTGGTAAACATGTCTGTTCCTCAGCATATAGAATAGCCTATTCCCCATTCCAAAATGAAAACGTAACCAATGATCTTGGAAGCTGAGCTGACACTCCAAGTTCTATAATTATCATTCAATTCAGCTCAGCTAATAGCTAAAGGAATATTATTCAAATCTAAAGACGTTATCATTCCATTGTATTCAGCCCTAATTAGATCAATTTTTGAGTGCAATACTCTGACATGTACCTTACTAGACATATCAAACAGATGGAAAGGCCTAGGATAATCTTAACTAATACAATTACTGTTGCAAAGACATTGCACTAACAGGATAAGTTGAAAGCATTGTCCCTTTACTCTGACTTGAGGGGTGATCAGTGCATTCACCTTGCCATTAAGGACACTGTTGTCCTTGATCTTCTGTAACTCAGTAATTCAAACATCTACGTCAATACAATAACCAGGGATTTACAACTCCGCCAGGAGATAAATAAAATCCTGTAGAGATACACATAATATGCACCATACCTTTGGAACAGACTACTCCTGCAAGTTAAACAGATTGTCAGACTAGCATTCTCAAATCAAACCTAGATAACTGGATGGGTGTCCATAAATTTACTGCAGGACTGACTAGCCTCACTGTACTTGAAAAGAGGTTGCAGCTTGAGGGTGGGTATTAGCAAGGTGTAAATGGTCTTGTTATTGACATGTCTTGTACGTCCTGTGGGCCTATGAATCTCTGAATAGGCACATCCTGGCTAATTCTACTTAAATATGTGTAGGTGCTGGTGTTACCAGGTGAGTCATTGATTTGACCCTGTGCCAAAAGCCTCAGAGCTATTTTACATTAATTGAATGCAAAATAAATGTTAGGGTAGCCACTCATTTCATATGCCTCTCACTGTGGGTGAGATAATGTAGTCCAAATTGGAGGACATTCAGCTGATGAACATGATATCTGCTACTTCCCTGCAAGCTGGTTTTAAAGCATTTAAACCAGAAAAGGCTAATTTAAAAAAGTAAATAAATTAGTTGGAAGAACGGTACTGAGCAAATTCAAATGTTTTGTATGAAAATAGGAACTGAAGTAAAAAAAAAGATGTATATCTAATTCCTGCACAGTGTGCATGGACATGTTTCTTTCAGTAATTATCTGTAGCACTAACACAAATATTTAAATGTTTACATACGTTGACAAATCAGCATAAGGCACATGTTAGCATTTCTATCAAGGCTGGTATGCAAGTTTGTCTAATTTCATATTTGAAAAGAGAAAAACATGATTTTCAGGAAGTGTTTGTTTGGCCTGCTTGCTGTATTCACCTGAATATTGGTAATCTCTGGCTGCATTTTATTTTGAAATGAAGTTTTTCATTTAAGGTTTGGGCACTTCTATTTTGTATCTTATTATTGTATTACATTTTCCACAGAAAAAGACCAATACTTCAACCATAGGCAAATAAATCTCAGTATCAGTCTATCCAGTTTAAAATGAGGTAAAACAAACTTTAATCTTCCATAGAGCTCAATTAAACAAGGTTAGCGCTTTCATGGTTGTATCACACCACTTCATCAGACCATAAATGCATTTGGTTGTGGTCCCATATAAATATGCTCATCAATTAAATGCAATAAATCTATAACAATTATTTTATTTAAAATTAAAGTCATACACAACCTTACTAAAATTCCTAATACAGCTTAAAGTTTGCAAATTTAGTATTGTTAGAATGGGGAAGATGCTTTGTATTTCCATCCAAATATATTAAGGAAATAATAAGTTATAATAGATTTTTGGACAATATTTTAATATTGTGGAAAGGAAAGATAGAGCAGATAAGTGAATTTATTAACTATCTGAATTCTACAACATCATTCTTAAGGTTCACATATATTCATCATGAAACTGAATTTAATTACTTAGATAGTACCCTGATTAAAAATAATAATGAGTTAAATAGTAAGCTACATAGAAAGGAAAATTACTCTAATTCTGTGTTACACTTTTCTAGCTGTCACCCCCACCATCAATTTAAGAGCATAGTAAAAGGACAGATGGTGAGGGCTTCGAGGCTAGTAAGTGATATCGAATTTGGGAGAGAAATATTTAAATTGATAGGAATGTTTCTTGAGAGACGATATCCATTAAATTTACTATTAAAAGTAAGGAAAGAAATTATATATAAAAGGAATTCTAGCTTTTTGCCCATTCTTAAGAAAAACATAGAAACAAGTGAGAATAAAAATGAACAGGGAGAAAAGAAAACAGATGTAATGATTTTAAGCTACAATTTAGTGACACCTAGATTAGTTAAAATTATGACTGAGAAGTGGAGCAATTGTCTTGAAGGAGAAACAAAAGCCCTATTAGGAGCAAGACCGAAAATAACATAAAAGGGGGAAAAATCTAATTCTAAAATGACAAAATGTAGAAACTGTAGATATTGTAGATTTATAAATGGACCATATGTAGTAATAAATTCTTATGAAACAGCTATACCATGCCCAGGTAAATGTTAATTGCAATACATCTAAATTAGTGTATGTGGCAACCTGTGTATCATGTGAAGCATTTTATGTCGGTAAGACAAACCGGAAACTAAAAGATAGAATAGCAGAGCACCAAACAGCAATTAGAAAAGAAAATACATTTAATGCTTTATTTATTCATAGTAAAAATGTATGCATTTTACTAGGTTTATATTCTTTATAATAGATAGAGTTTTAACAGATAGGAGGGGAGGGGATATAGAAAATGAAGTAGAAGTAAAAGAAATGAAATGGCAGATGCGGTTAAATGCCCAAAATCCACCAGGATTAAATGATATTTCCTTAAAACCACTGTTAAACAAAGAGCAAGTGTTATAAAACAGTATGCGAGGGAGATAAACAGATATATATATATATATATATATATATATAGAAATGTGTACGCATACATATATACATAAGAAGTTTGTATAAAATTAATTTGAAGTTTTATATTAAGTGTGGATGAAATAGTCTGGATTGTTTTGATTTAATTGAAAGGAAATGATGTAATTAGTTAATTTATTGTGTGGAATGATTGGATGCTGCTTCTTTTTAAACTGTAAGGTTTTAAAACCAAAATGACTCTGATGATGCTATATTGATTTAACGAAAAAGCTTAGTCTTTTAGTTGTGAAAATAAATTCTTATTTTTACAAACGTCTCTATTACATGGTTGGAATATATTTTTTTATTTTTATTGGTTACTAGTTGGTGTTTTACACTAAAAACTTGCATTCCACTTTTAGTTAGAAATATCTGTATTTTTCTGAAGTGTTTGTTTGGCCTGCTTGTTGTACTTTGCCTGAATATTGCTCATCTCTGGATGCATTTTAATTTGAATTTAAGTTTTTCATTTAACTTTTGGTTGCTTCTATTTTTTCCCACCTATCTTTCCAATTTTTGTTGTGTTCTTAAACTTGGTGGCTTTTCAGTTGCCCACCCATAAAAACTGATTTTGGACACTCTTCCTAGTCCCATCTCATCAGCTTATTCTACTGAGGACAGATAGATCATTTGAGAAAGCCCACCTCTTAGTTTCTTAATGCTGAATTATCTTCTGTTTCCTCCCTTCCCACTTTATTCAGTTGCTTTTATTGTATTTGTGTTTCTTGCTTTCTTTTGCTTTTGCTACTTGTTCTTAAAAGTGTTCAATTGCACTTATTCTGCTGCATTTATTACTGTTTGTTAGTAGCCTGATTAAATTGTAACTGTCATTCCAAGACTCTTGGTTTTGTTTTAAGCACTTGGGCTTCAGGTCAGTTGTTTTACATTAAGAAGGTTTGTAGTCTACACTGTTGTGGTAGGAGAGATAGCTTACATCCTTCTAAGTTGGGGATTGCTGGTTGAGGGCTTAGTGTAGTTGTTATTCTAAAAGTGTCTTAGTTCTGGTTTAAGCACTTGGGCTTTGGGCCAGTTATTTTACATTAATAAGGTTTGTGGTCTACACCCTTGTGGGAGAAGAGGGTAGCTTCTACTTTCTGAACTGGTAATTGCTGGTTTAAGACTTATTGTGCCTGCTTATTTGAAATCTTTTATTTTTTTTTTCTGAAATTGGTACACTTTTCTGTAGCATAGACTAGATTCAGACCTGCAGAATGTAGCTCTGTTTGTATAACTTGAGCACTAAACCAAGCCATCTTTTGTTGGAGAGGGTTCCCCTACACCCTAGTGGTAGGAGTGTGCAGTTAGAACTCATCTGATTGAAAGTTGTTAGAAAAGGGCTCAGTTTTGAGCTTTTTTAATGGTTAATTTGTTAAGATCAGTTTGCTCTCCTTTGCTACATAAGCACCATGTTTGCGCAATGCTCACACTGCCCTGCAGTGGTGGGGACCATTGGTGGTTATAGACACAAACACTATTGTCTGCAAATGTTCCCATAGTACTCTGCTGGTGCTCCATTGCTAAGTTCTCATGATTGTCCATCACTGACCGTTGATATATTCAATGAAGCTCCTGAGGTACCAACACAGATCCTATCCACTAGCCTTTTGTATTTTTTGTCTGGTTCTCCTGTCCTCTACTTTACCTGGTCATTTCTATCCAATCTCTGTTTTTGACCACATCAACTTACCTAGCATTATGGACATACAATTTCCCAGTTTCTCCAGCCAGCCTGGTTGACATGGGCATCCTGAGGCAATGTATCAATTGCCTCATGTATACTGACAGCCCACTTCTTCTAGTCCACCAAAATTAATTATGTAAGAGATGCATCTATATCAAGAATCTAGAATACAGGCTTTCTCACTCACCAGTCAGTTCATCTGATACTACACAGGTTGTCACAAACAACCTACATATGCAGAGATCCTTACAAGAAGCTTACCTAAACATCAGAGACCTCCCAAACACAAACACAAGCATGCTTCATATAATACATCCTCTGCAGAACATAGTACTCATAATATATCACACACCAGTGTCTCACCAGTCAACCCCTAAGGCATAACACAAAAACAAACATCTCAGTCATAGGTGACTCAGTTGTGAGACATACAGATGTCCCTCTCACCAGGTTGTATAAGAAAAAGGTCACAGTCAGCTGTCAGGTGCCAGGATCCACCATGTCAATCATGCACTCAAGTCTCTCAACAGGCACGGTTATGACTCAGTCATAGTACATGTTGGTGTGAAAGACTTGAGACGTACCTCACTGGACTAAATGAAGAGAGACATGACT
This sequence comes from Protopterus annectens, assembly GCF_019279795.1. Taxonomy (NCBI): domain Eukaryota; kingdom Metazoa; phylum Chordata; order Ceratodontiformes; family Protopteridae; genus Protopterus; species Protopterus annectens. Next base: position 588,679,326 of record NC_056751.1, read on the forward strand.
GAGGTCTCAGATTACGTGTCTCAGGCAGGTATGTCCATAGCCTTAAGCAACATTTTACCTTCACCTAGGATGATACCTCAATAGAAAGAAAACATGATGGGCTTCAACAATTGGCTTAGTTTCTGATGTCATTCAAAGTTGATCCAGTATCTGTCAGCCTGGGATGACATGGTCGACAGACCTCAATGCTTTGCCAGAGATGGTCTTCATCTGCCACCCTGTGATTTCGGTCACTGACTAAGGCTCTTGCTATCCCCATAATGCCTTTTTTTAGGAAATGTCAAAGAACAAAATTCCCAACATAAAAATACCCTCTAAAAAGGTTATGCTTCTAAATGATAGGAGTCTAAAACAGAAACTGCAGTCAGTGGAAGAAGTCCTCACCCTGGAAGTTGCTGACATTTGTGTATTCACTGAGACTTAGTTTAAGGCTGCAGACAACACCCCAGTTAGACAAGGTTACATTTTCTTCCCCACGTTCAGACCACAAATTGAACATGTGAGAACAAAAGGAGGTGGTGTATCATATTCATTAAAGATAAATACACCTCTAGATTGGTTAAACAGCATGGTTTCTTTGAACTACTTCAACTACAGTTGACTGCAGGTAAGACTCCTCTTCAGATCATTGCCAGCCATAGGACCCCCTCTATGACTCACGACTCCCACTTAGCCTACTTGGATCCACTTGAGTCTATCAAGATGCAACCAAACTCACCTGCCTAAAGGTTCCTGGTCTTTAACTCCAATGCTCTGGACCAGCTGGTTGACACACATACAAGGGACTCAAACATCCTGGACCTGGTGCTCTCCAACATGGGGAGCCGCTGCACCACCCCCAGTGTGTGGCCATTCCTGGTGAGATCTGACCACAAATCAGTCTCCTAGAAGTAACTATAATGCAAGACCCCCCCATTAGCAACAACTAGACTAAACTTCTCCAAGGCCAATTGCAACCTAATACATGATGGCATAAATAACTTCATAGCCCCTCCCCTTACTGATGGAACAGACACTTATGCTAACTTATATACAATGCTTTATAAAGCACCTGTACAATTGCATTGACTCTGTCATACCTGATAGAACCAAAGCAAGATCTTCAAGGAAAAACAAGCCTGCCAGGTGGACAACTGCCATTAATAGGCTATACAATAGGAGAAAGAAATTGCTGTCTAAGAGTAGGAAGAAACCGTCTCAAAACTGGAAATACTCCCTCCTCAACTTAAACAAGCAAATAAGACTCCTAGTGAAGTCCTCCAAAGCTAACTGTGAAACCAAATTAGCTTCCCTAGCTAAGGATAACCACAAGGTGTTCTTTAGTTACATCTGTAACCATAAAGGTAAGGCCCAGATTTGTGCTGCACTCAGTTAATGGTACTACACATATAGAACCTGTGGATATAGCAAACCTGCTGGCTGACAGGTTCTGTGAAAACTTCACTCCCCTGTCCCTAGCACATATAGCTCAAAGAATCCCTAACACCCATCCCCCACCTAGTATCTCTGAGGAGCAGGTCTTAAATGCTATCTCCAAGGCCAAAAACAGAACCACTATGAGAACAGACAACATAACGGGCTGTATTCTACATGGATTAAAACAGGAACTAGCATCACCATTGGGGATTCTTTTCAATCACAGCCTAAGTACTGGCTTCATTACAGCAGAATGGAAAACAGCTGTCGTTATTCCTTTGTACAAAGGGGGTGCATTCACAGACCCCCGGAACTACAGACCCATTAGCCTGACCAGCCTTATCTGCTAGGCCATGGAAAGAATCATGGACCTCATTAACAAAGATCTAGGAAATCACCAAATGCTCAACCCCACCCATTTTGGCTTGGTCAAGGGGAGATCTTGCCTGTCAAATTTAGTGGTCTTCTTCAAGACAGTCACCAAAGCCCTAGATGAGGGCAAATCTAGGCATATGGCCTAGCTAGACTTTGCCAAGACCTTTGACACAATCCTCCACTCAGTCATCATTGATAAACTCACTCAGCTGGGTATCAACCCATATATTGTCAGGTGGGTTGTAAATTGGCTCACTGATAGAATGCATACAGTCAAAATAGGGGATTCCACTTCCTCCAGCAGAACTGTAACCAGTGGTGTTCCACAGGGATGAGTTCTGGGACCTCTACTGTTTGGAATCTACGTCTTTAAAGTACAGGACAAAACTAAAGGACTGTGGCTGACAAACTTTGCTGATGATTGCAAACTGGGAGCAATCATTGAAAACCCTTGTGATATCAACATCCTGCAAGAAGGTCTTACTCAGACTAATGACTGGTGCCAAAGTCATGGTCTTAAACTTAATGCAAAAAAATACATGATCATCCCCTTCAGCAAGAGTGATGTTTCTGCAAACTACTACATCAATAGCAATACCATAAGCACACAGTCAGTCGTGAGAGACCATAGCAAACTTAACAGTGATCATAATGTCATCTTGGTGGTAAGAAGGGCATTTTATGTTGCTCATTTCATAAGGGCATTGCTTCCAGAAAAAAAGTTATAGTCCCCCTGTACTCTTCTCTCATCAGGCCAATAATAGAGAACAATACCC